>NW_018745441.1:0-98367 GCF_001683475.1 Chenopodium quinoa
TAAATGAATGTCAAATACATTCTACAAAGCTAATTGAATCAAATGAAAGTCAAAACACATTCAAACAAAGCTAATTAAATCAAATAAAAGTCAAATACATTCTACAAAGCTAATTGAATCATATAAAAGTCAAACACATTCAAACAAAGCTAATTGAATCAAATGAAAGTCAAATACGTTCTACAAAGCTAATTGAATCATATAAAGTCAAAACACATTCAAACAAAGCTAATTGAATCTAATGGAATTCAAGTACATTCTACAAAGCTAATTGAATTAAATTAAAGTCAAACACATTCAAAATCAGCTAATTGAAAATGAAAGTCAAACATTCAAACAAAGCTTTCGAATGAAGTGAAAGTCAAATACATTCTACAAAGCTAATTGAATCAAATGAAAGTCAAACACATTCAAACAAGCTATTTGAATCAAATGAAAGTCAAATACACTCTACTAAGCTAATTGAATCAAATGAAAGTCAAAACACATTGAAATAAAGCTATTTGAATCAAATGACAGTCAAATACATTCTACAAAGCTAATTGAATCAAATGAAAGTCAAACACATTCAAACAAAGCTATTTGAAGAAAATGAAAGTCAAACACAGTCAAACAAAGTTATTTGATCAAATGAAAGTCAAATACATTCTACAAAGCTAATTGAATCAAATGAAAGTCAAACACATTCAAAAAAGCTATTTGAATCAAATGAAAGTCAAATATACAAAGCTAATTGTATCAAATGAAACAAACGCAATCTGAGTCAAAGAAAGTCAAACACATTCAAACAAAGTTGTTTAAATTAAATGAAAGTGAAATGTAATCTACAAAACTAATTGAATCAAATGAAAGTAAACGCATTCAAACAAAGCTATTTGAATCAAATGAGAGTCAATACATTCTACAAAGCTAATTGAATCAAATGAAAGTCAAACACATTCAAACAAAGCTAATTGAATCAAATGAGAGTCAAATACATTCAACAAAGCTAATTGAATCAAATGAAAGTCAAACACATTCAAAAAAGCTAATTGAATCAAATGAAAGTGAAGCACAGTCAAACAAAGCTATTTTAATCAAATGAAAGTAAAATACATTCTACAAACCTAATTGAATCAAATGAAAGTAAAAACATTCAAACAAAGCTATTGAATTAAATGAATCAAACACATAAACAAAGCTATTTGAATCAAATGAAGTCAATACATTCTACAAAGCTAATTAATCAATGAAAGTCAAACACATTCAAACAAAGCTATTTGAATCAAATGAAAGTCAAATACATTTTTACAAAGCTAATTGAATCAAATGAAAGTCAAACACATTCAAACAAAGCTAATTCAAGAAATGAAAGTCAAACACAGTCAAACAAAGTTATTTGACTCAAATGAAAGTCAAATACATTCTACAAAGCTAATTGAATCAAATGAAGTCAAACACATTCAAACAAAGTCTTTTGAAACAAATGAAAGTCAAATACGTTCTACAAAGCTAATTGTATCAAATGAAAGTCAAACGCAATCAAATAAAGCTATTTGAGTCAAATGAAAAGTGAAACACATTCAAACAAAGTTGTTTAAATTAAATGAAAGTGAAATGTATTCTACAAAGCTAATTGAATCAAAATGAAAGTGAAACGCATTTAAACAAAGCTATTTGAATCAAATGAGAGTCAAATACATTCTACAAAGCTAAATTAATCAAATGAAAGTCAAACACATTCAAACAAAAGCTAATTGAATCAAATGAGAGTCAAATACATTCAACAAAGCTAATTGAATCAAATGAAAGTCAAACACATTCAAACAAAGCTAATTGAATCAAATGAAAGTGAGGCACAGTCAAACAAAGCTATTTTTAATCAAATGAAAGTCAAATACATTCTACAAACCTAATTGAATCAAATGAAAGTAAAACACATTCAAACAAAGCTATTTGAATCAAAATGAAAGTCAAACACATTCAAACAAAGCTATTTGAATCAAATGATAGTCAAATACATTCTACAAAGCTAATTGAATCAAATGAAAGTCAAACACATTCAAACAAAGCTAATTGAAGAAAATGAAAGTCAAACACAGTCAAACAAAGTTATTTGACTCAAATGAAAGTCAAATACATTCTACAAAGCTAATTGAATCAAATGAAAGTCAAACACATTCAAATAAAGCTATTTGAATCAAATGAAAGTCAATACGTTCTACAAAGCTAATTGTATCAAATGAAAGTCGAACGCAATCAAATAAAGCTATTTGAGTCAAAAGAAAGTCAAACACATTCAAACAAAGTTGTTTAAATTAAATGAAAGTGAAATGTAATCTACAAAACTAATTGAATCAAATGAAAGTTAAACGCATTCAAACAAAGCTATTTGAATCAAAATGAGAGTCAAATACATTCTACAAAGCTAATTGAATCAAATGAAAGTCAAACACATTCAAACAAAGCTAATTGAATCAAATGAGAGTCAAATACATTCAACAAAGCTAATTGAATCAAATGAATGTCAAACACATTCAAACAAAGCTAATTGAATCAAATGAAAGTGAAGCACAGTCAAACAAAGCTATTTTAATCAAATGAAAGTAAAATACATTCTACAAACCTAATTGAATCAAATGAAAGTAAAACACATTCAAACAAAGCTATTTGAATTAAATGAAAGTCAAACACATACAAACAAAGCTATTTGAATCAAATGACAGTCAAATACATTCTACAAAGCTAATAGAATCAATTGAAAGTCAAACACATTCAAACAAAGCTATTTGAATCAAAATGAAAGTCAAATACATTTTACAAAGCTCATTGAATCAAATGAAAGTCAAACACATTAAAACAAAGCTAATTGACGAAAATGAAAGTCAAACACAGTCAAACAAAGTTATTTGACTCAAATGAAAGTCAAATACGTTCTACAAAGCTAATTGAATCAAATGAAAGTCAACACATTCAAATAAAGCTATTTGAATCAAATGAAAGTCAAATACGTTCTACAAAGCTAATTGTATCAAATGAAAGTCAAACGCAATCAAATAAAGCTATTTGAGTCAAATGAAAGGCAAACACATTCAAACAAAGTTGTTTAAATTAAATGAAAGTGAAATGTATTCTACAAAACTAATTGGATCAAATGAAAGTTAAACGCATTCAAACAAAGCTATTTGAATAAAATGAGAGCCAAATACATTCTACAAAGCGAATTGAATCAAATGAAAGTCAAACACATTCAAACAAAGCTAATTGAATCAAATGAAAGTCAAATACATTCAACAAAGCTAATTGAATCAAATGAAAGTCAAACACATTCAAACAAAGCTAATTGAATCAAATGAAAGTCAAACATATTCAAACAAAGCTATTTGAATCAAATGAGAGTCAAATACATTAAAACAAAGCTAATTAAATCAAATAAAAGTCTAATTCATTATACAAAGCTAATTGAATTAAATTAAAGTCAACCACATTCAAACAAAGCTAATTGAATCAAATGAAAGTCAAACACATTCAAACAAAGCTAATTGAATCAAATGAAAGTCAAGCACATTTAAACAAAGCTATTTTAATCGAATGAAAGTCAATTACATTCTACAAAGCTAATTGAATCAAATAAAAGTGAAATACATTCTACAAAGCTATTTGAATAAAATGAAAGTGAAATGCATTCTACAAAGCTAATTGAATCAAATGAAAGTGAAACACATTCAAAAAAAGCTATTTGAATCAAATGAGGGTCAAATACATTCAAACAAAGCTAATTAAATCAAATAAAAGTCAAATACATTCTACAAAGCTAATTGAATCAAATGAAAGTCAAACACATTCAAACAAAGCTAATTGAATCAAATGAAAGTCAAACACATTCAAACAAAGATTTCGTATTAAATGAAAGTCAATAACATTCTACAAAGCTAATTGAATCAAATGAAAGTCAAACACATTCAAATAAAGCTATTTGAGTCAAATGAAAGTCAAATACATTCTACAAAGCTAATTGAATCAAATGAAAGTCAAACACATTCAAACAAAGCTATTTGAATCAAATGAAAGTCAAACAGATTCAAACAAAGCTATTTGAATCAAATGAGAGTCAAATACATTAAAACAAAGCTAATTAAATCAAATAAAAGTCTAATTCATTCTACAAAGCTAATTGAATTAAATTAAAGTCAAACACATTCAAACAAAGCTAATTGAATCAAATGAAAGTCAAACACATTCAAACAAAGCTAATTGAATCAAATGAAAGTCAAGCACATTAAAACAAAGCTATTTTAATCGAATGAAAGTCAATTACATTCTACAAAGCTAATTGAATCAAATGAAAGTCAAATACATTCTACAAAGCTAATTGAATCAAATGAAAGTCAAACACATTCAAACAAAGATAATTGAATCAAATGAAAGTCAAACACATTCAACCAAAGCTATTTTAATTAAATGAATGTCAAATACATTCTACAAAGCTAATTGAATCAAATGAAAGTCAAACACATTCAAACAAAGCTATTTAAAGAAAATGAAAGTCAAATACATTCTACAAAGCAAATTGAAACAAATGAAAGTCAAACACAGTCAAACAAAGTTATTTGAATCAAATGAAAGTCAAACACATTCAAACAAAGCTATTTGAATAAAATGAAAGTGAAATGCATTCTACAAAGCTAATTGAATCAAATGAAAGTGAAACACATTCAAACAAAGCTATTTGAATCAAATGAGGGTCAAATACATTCAAACAAAGCTAATTAAATCAAATAAAAGTCAAATACATTCTACAAAGCTAATTGAATCAAATGAAAGTCAAACACATTCAAACAAAGCTAATTGAATCAAATGAAAGTCAAACACATTCAAACAAAGATTTCGTATTAAATGAAAGTCAATAACATTCTACAAAGCTAATTGAATCAAATGAAAGTCAAACACATTCAAATAAAGCTATTTGAATCAAATGAAAGTCAAATACATTCTACAAAGCTAATTGAATCAAATGAAAGTCAAACACATTCATACAAAGCTATTTGAATCAAATGAGAGTCAAATAAATTAAAACAAAGCTAATTAAATTAAAAAAAAAGTAAAATACATTCTACAAAACTAATTGCATCAAATGAAAGTCAAACACATTAAAACAAAGCCTTTTAAATCAAATGAAAGTCAAACACATTCAAAAAAAACTTTTTAATTTAAATAAAAGTCAAACACATTCAAACAAAGCTATATAAATCAAATGAAAGTGAAAAGCATTCTACAAAGCAAATTGAATTAAATGAAATTCAAACACAGTCAAACAAAGTTATTTGACTCAAATGAAAGTCAAATACATTCTACAAAGCTAATTGAGTCAAATGAAAGTCAAACACATTCAAATAAAGCTATTTGAATCAAATGAAAGTCAAATACGTTCAGCAAAGCTAATTGTATCAAATGAAAGTCAAATGCAATCAAATAAAGTTATTTGAGTCAAATGAAAGTCAAACACATTCAAACAAAGTTGTTTAAATTAAATAAAAGTGAAATGTATTCTACAAAGCTAATTGAATCAAATGAAAGTGAAACGCATTCAAACAAAGCTATTTGAATCAAATGAGAGTCAAATAAATTCTACAAAGCTAATTGAATCAAATGAAAATCAAACACATTCAAACAAAGCTAATTAAATCAAATGAGAGTCAAATACATTCAACAAAGCTAATTGAATCAAATGAAAGTCAAACACATTCAAACAAAGCTAATTGAATCAAATGAAAGTGAAGCACAGTCAAACAAAGCTATTTTAATCAAATGAAAGTCAAATACATTCTACAAACCTAATTGAATCAAATGAAAGTAAAACACATTCAAACAAAGCTATTTGAATCAAATGAAAGTCAAACACATTCAAACAAAGCTATTTGAATCAAATGACAGTCAAATACATTCTACAAAGCTAATAGAATCAATTGAAAGTCAAACACATTCAAACAAAGCTATTTGAATCAAATGAAAGTCAAATACATTTTACAAAGCTAATTGAATCAAATGAAAGTCAAACACATTCAAACAAAGCTAATTGAAGAAAATGAAAGTCAAACATAGTCAAACAAAGTTATTCGACTCAAATGAAAGTCAAATACATTCTACAAAGCTAATTGAATCAAATGAAAGTCAAACACATTCAAATAAAGCTATTTGAATCAAATGAAAGTCAAATACGTTCTACAAAGCTAATTGTATCAAATGAAAGTCAAACGCAATCAAATAAAGCTATTTGAGTCAAATGAAAGTCAAACACATTCAAACAAAGTTGTTTAAATTTTAGAAAGTGAAATGTATTCTACAAAACTAATTGAATCAAATGAAAGTTAAACGCATTCAAACAAAGCTATTTGAATCAAATGAGAGTCAAATACATTCTACAAAGCTAATTGAATCAAATGAAAGTCAAACACATTCAAACAAAGCTAATTGAATCAAATGAAAGTCAAATACGTTCTACAAAGCTAATTGAATCAAATAAAAGTGAAACACATTCAAACAAAGCTATTTGAGTCAAATGAGAGTCAAATACATTCAAACAAAGCTAATTAAATCAAATAAAAGTCAAATACATTCTACAAAGCTAATTGAATCAAATGAAAGTCAAACACATTCAAACAAAGATTTCGTATTAAATGAAAGTCAATAACATTCTACAAAGCTAATTGAATCAAATGAAAGTCAAACACATTCAAATAAAGCTATTTGAGTCAAATGAAAGTC
The DNA here is from genome assembly GCF_001683475.1 of Chenopodium quinoa. Lineage (NCBI taxonomy): Eukaryota > Viridiplantae > Streptophyta > Magnoliopsida > Caryophyllales > Amaranthaceae > Chenopodium > Chenopodium quinoa. The sequence goes on from NW_018745441.1 coordinate 6,745, forward strand.
AAATACATTCTACAAAGCTAATTGAATCAAATGAAAGTCAAACACATTCAAACAAAGCTATTTGAATCAAATGAAAGTCAAACAGATTCAAACAAAGCTATTTGAATCAAATGAGAGTCAAATACATTAAAACAAAGCTAATTAAATCAAATAAAAGTCTAATTCATTCTACAAAGCTAATTGAATTAAATTAAAGTCAAACACATTCAAACAAAGCTAATTGAATCAAATGAAAGTCAAACACATTCAAACAAAGCTAATTGAATCAAATGAAAGTCAAGCACATTTAAACAAAGCTATTTTAATCGAATGAAAGTCAATTACATTCTACAAAGCTAATTGAATCAAATGAAAGTCAAATACATTCTACAAAGCTAATTGAATCAAATGAAAGTCAAACACATTCAAACAAAGATAATTGAATCAAATGAAAGTCAAACACATTCAACCAAAGCTATTTTAATTAAATGAATGTCAAATACATTCTACAAAGCTAATTGAATCAAATGAAAGTCAAACACATTCAAACAAAGCTATTTAAAGAAAATGAAAGTCAAATACATTCTACAAAGCAAATTGAAACAAATGAAAGTCAAACACAGTCAAACAAAGTTATTTGAATCAAATGAAAGTCAAACACATTCAAACAAAGCTATTTGAATAAAATGAAAGTGAAATGCATTCTACAAAGCTAATTGAATCAAATGAAAGTGAAACACATTCAAACAAAGCTATTTGAATCAAATGAGGGTCAAATACATTCAAACAAAGCTAATTAAATCAAATAAAAGTCAAATACATTCTACAAAGCTAATTGAATCAAATGAAAGTCAAACACATTCAAACAAAGCTAATTGAATCAAATGAAAGTCAAACACATTCAAACAAAGATTTCGTATTAAATGAAAGTCAATAACATTCTACAAAGCTAATTGAATCAAATGAAAGTCAAACACATTCAAATAAAGCTATTTGAATCAAATGAAAGTCAAATACATTCTACAAAGCTAATTGAATCAAATGAAAGTCAAACACATTCATACAAAGCTATTTGAATCAAATGAGAGTCAAATAAATTAAAACAAAGCTAATTAAATTAAAAAAAAAGTAAAATACATTCTACAAAACTAATTGCATCAAATGAAAGTCAAACACATTAAAACAAAGCCTTTTAAATCAAATGAAAGTCAAACACATTCAAAAAAAACTTTTTAATTTAAATAAAAGTCAAACACATTCAAACAAAGCTATATAAATCAAATGAAAGTGAAAAGCATTCTACAAAGCAAATTGAATTAAATGAAATTCAAACACAGTCAAACAAAGTTATTTGACTCAAATGAAAGTCAAATACATTCTACAAAGCTAATTGAATCAAATGAAAGTCAAACACATTCAAATAAAGCTATTTGAATCAAATGAAAGTCAAATACGTTCAGCAAAGCTAATTGTATCAAATGAAAGTCAAATGCAATCAAATAAAGTTATTTGAGTCAAATGAAAGTCAAACACATTCAAACAAAGTTGTTTAAATTAAATAAAAGTGAAATGTATTCTACAAAGCTAATTGAATCAAATGAAAGTGAAACGCATTCAAACAAAGCTATTTGAATCAAATGAGAGTCAAATAAATTCTACAAAGCTAATTGAATCAAATGAAAATCAAACACATTCAAACAAAGCTAATTAAATCAAATGAGAGTCAAATACATTCAACAAAGCTAATTGAATCAAATGAAAGTCAAACACATTCAAACAAAGCTAATTGAATCAAATGAAAGTGAAGCACAGTCAAACAAAGCTATTTTAATCAAATGAAAGTCAAATACATTCTACAAACCTAATTGAATCAAATGAAAGTAAAACACATTCAAACAAAGCTATTTGAATCAAATGAAAGTCAAACACATTCAAACAAAGCTATTTGAATCAAATGACAGTCAAATACATTCTACAAAGCTAATAGAATCAATTGAAAGTCAAACACATTCAAACAAAGCTATTTGAATCAAATGAAAGTCAAATACATTTTACAAAGCTAATTGAATCAAATGAAAGTCAAACACATTCAAACAAAGCTAATTGAAGAAAATGAAAGTCAAACATAGTCAAACAAAGTTATTCGACTCAAATGAAAGTCAAATACATTCTACAAAGCTAATTGAATCAAATGAAAGTCAAACACATTCAAATAAAGCTATTTGAATCAAATGAAAGTCAAATACGTTCTACAAAGCTAATTGTATCAAATGAAAGTCAAACGCAATCAAATAAAGCTATTTGAGTCAAATGAAAGTCAAACACATTCAAACAAAGTTGTTTAAATTTTAGAAAGTGAAATGTATTCTACAAAACTAATTGAATCAAATGAAAGTTAAACGCATTCAAACAAAGCTATTTGAATCAAATGAGAGTCAAATACATTCTACAAAGCTAATTGAATCAAATGAAAGTCAAACACATTCAAACAAAGCTAATTGAATCAAATGAAAGTCAAATACGTTCTACAAAGCTAATTGAATCAAATAAAAGTGAAACACATTCAAACAAAGCTATTTGAGTCAAATGAGAGTCAAATACATTCAAACAAAGCTAATTAAATCAAATAAAAGTCAAATACATTCTACAAAGCTAATTGAATCAAATGAAAGACAAACACATTCAAACAAAGCTAATTGAATCAAATGAAAGTCAAATACATTCAACAAAGCTAATTGAATCAAATGAAAGTCAAACACATTCAAACAAAGCTAATTGAATCAAATGAAAGTCAAGCACATTCAAACAAAGCTATTTTAATCGAATGAAAGTCAATTACATTCTACAAAGCTAATTGAATCAAATGAAAGTCAAACACTTCAAACAAAGCTATTTGAATCAAATGAAAGTCAAACAGATTCAAACAAAGCTATTTGAATCAAATGAGAGTCAAATACATTAAAACAAAGCTAATTAAATCAAATAAAAGTTTAATTCATTCTACAAAGCTAATTGAATTAAATTAAAGTCAAACACATTCAAACCAAGATAATTGAATCAAATGAAAGTCAAACACATTCAAACAAAGCTATTTTAATTAAATGAATGTCAAATACATTCTACAAAGCTAATTGAATCAAATGAAAGTCAAACACATTCAAACAAAGCTATTTAAAGAAAATGAAAGTCAAATACATTCTACAAAGCAAATTGAAACAAATGAAAGTCAAACACAGTCAAACAAAGTTATTTGAATCAAATGAAAGTCAAACACATTCAAACAAAGCTATTTGAATAAAATGAAAGTGAAATGCATTCTACAAAGCTAATTGAATCAAATGAAAGTGAAACACATTCAAAAAAAGCTATTTGAATCAAATGAGGGTCAAATACATTCAAACAAAGCTAATTAAATCAAATAAAAGTCAAATACATTCTACAAAGCTAATTGAATCAAATGAAAGTCAAACACATTCAAACAAAGCTAATTGAATCAAATGAAAGTCAAACACATTCAAACAAAGATTTCGTATTAAATGAAAGTCAATAACATTCTACAAAGCTAATTGAATCAAATGAAAGTCAAACACATTCAAATAAAGCTATTTGAATCAAATGAAAGTCAAATACATTCTACAAAGCTAATTGAATCAAATGAAAGTCAAACACATTCATACAAAGCTATTTGAATCAAATGAGAGTCAAATAAATTCAAACAAAGCTAATTAAATTAAAAAAAAAGTAAAATACATTCTACAAAGCTAATTGCATCAAATGAAAGTCAAACACATTAAAACAAAGCCTTTTAAATCAAATGAAAGTCAAACACAATCAAAAAAAACTTTTTAATTTAAATAAAAGTCAAACACATTCAAACAAAGCTATATAAATCAAATGAAAGTGAAAAGCATTCTACAAAGCAAATTGAATTAAATGAAATTCAAACACAGTCAAACAAAGTTATTTGACTCAAATGAAAGTCAAATACATACTACAAAGCTAATTGAATCAAATGAAAGTCAAACACATTCAAATAAAGCTATTTGAATCAAATGAAAGTCAAATACGTTCAGCAAAGCTAATTGTATCAAATGAAAGTCAAATGCAATCAAATAAAGTTATTTGAGTCAAATGAAAGTCAAACACATTCAAACAAAGTTGTTTAAATTAAATGAAAGTGAAATGTATTCTACAAAGCTAATTGAATCAAATGTAAGTGAAACGCATTCAAACAAAGCTATTTGAATCAAATGAGAGTCAAATAAATTCTACAAAGCTAATTGAATCAAATGAAAGTCAAACACATTCAAACAAAGCTAATTAAATCAAATGAGAGTCAAATACATTCAACAAAGCTAATTGAATCAAATGAAAGTCAAACACATTCAAACAAAGCTAATTGAATCAAATGAAAGTGAAGCACAGTCAAACAAAGCTATTTTAATCAAATGAAAGTCAAATACATTCTACAAACCTAATTGAATCAAATGAAAGTAAAACACATTCAAACAAAGCTATTTGAATCAAATGAAAGTCAAACACATTCAAACAAAGCTATTTGAATCAAATGACAGTAAAATACATTCTACAAAGCTAATAGAATCAATTGAAAGTCAAACACATTCAAACAAAGCTATTTGAATCAAATGAAAGTCAAATACATTTTACAAAGCTAATTGAATCAAATGAAAGTCAAACACATTCAAACAAAGCTAATTGAAGAAAATGAAAGTCAAACATAGTCAAACAAAGTTATTCGACTCAAATGAAAGTCAAATACATTCTACAAAGCTAATTGAATCAAATGAAAGTCAAACACATTCAAATAAAGCTATTTGAATCAAATGAAAGTCAAATACGTTCTACAAAGCTAATTGTATCAAATGAAAGTCAAACGCAATCAAATAAAGCTATTTGAGTCAAATGAAAGTCAAACACATTCAAACAAAGTTGTTTAAATTTTAGAAAGTGAAATGTATTCTACAAAACTAATTGAATCAAATGAAAGTTAAACGCATTCAAACAAAGCTATTTGAATCAAATGAGAGTCAAATACATTCTACAAAGCTAATTGAATCAAATGAAAGTCAAACACATTCAAACAAAGCTAATTGAATCAAATGAAAGTCAAATACGTTCTACAAAGCTAATTGAATCAAATAAAAGTGAAACACATTCAAACAAAGCTATTTGAATCAAATGAGAGTCAAATACATTCAAACAAAGCTAATTAAATCAAATAAAAGTCAAATACATTCTACAAAGCTAATTGAATCAAATGAAAGACAAACACATTCAAACAAAGCTAATTGAATCAAATGAAAGTCAAATACATTCAACAAAGCTAATTGAATCAAATGAAAGTCAAACACATTCAAACAAAGCTAATTGAATCAAATGAAAGTCAAGCACATTCAAACAAAGCTATTTTAATCGAATGAAAGTCAATTACATTCTACAAAGCTAATTGAATCAAATGAAAGTCAAACACTTCAAACAAAGCTATTTGAATCAAATGAAAGTCAAACAGATTCAAACAAAGCTATTTGAATCAAATGAGAGTCAAATACATTAAAACAAAGCTAATTAAATCAAATAAAAGTTTAATTCATTCTACAAAGCTAATTGAATTAAATTAAAGTCAAACACATTCAAACAAAGATAATTGAATCAAATGAAAGTCAAACACATTCAAACAAAGCTATTTTAATTAAATGAATGTCAAATACATTCTACAAAGCTAATTGAATCAAATGAAAGTCAAACACATTCAAACAAAGCTATTTAAAGAAAATGAAAGTCAAATACATTCTACAAAGCAAATTGAAACAAATGAAAGTCAATCACAGTCAAACAAAGTTATTTGAATCAAATGAAAGTCAAACACATTCAAACAAAGCTATTTGAATAAAATGAAAGTGAAATGCATTCTACAAAGCTAATTAAATCAAATGAAAGTGAAACACATTCAAAAAAAGCTATTTGAATCAAATGAGGGTCAAATACATTCAAACAAAGCTAATTAAATCAAATAAAAGTCAAATACATTCTACAAAGCTAATTGAATCTAATGAAAGTCAAACACATTCAAACAAAGCTAATTGAATCAAATGAAAGTCAAACACATTCAAACAAAGATTTCGTATTAAATGAAAGTCAATAACATTCTACAAAGCTAATTGAATCAAATGAAAGTCAAACACATTCAAATAAAGCTATTTGAGTCAAATGAAAGTCAAATACATTCTACAAAGCTAATTGAATCAAATGAAAGTCCAACACATTCAAACAAAGCTATTTGAATCAAATGAGAGTCAAATAAATTCAAACAAAGCTAATTGAATTAAAAAAAAAGTAAAATACATTCTACAAAGCTAATTGCATCAAATGAAAGTCAAACACATTAAAACAAAGCCTTTTAAATCAAATGAAAGTCAAACACAATCAAAAAAAACTTTTTAATTTAAATAAAAGTCAAACACATTCAAACAAAGCTATATAAATCAAATGAAAGTGAAAAGCATTCTACAAAGCAAATTGAATTAAATGAAATTCAAACACAGTCAAACAAAGTTATTTGACTCAAATGAAAGTCAAATACATACTACAAAGCTAATTGAATCAAATGAAAGTCAAACACATTCAAATAAAGCTATTTGAATCAAATGAAAGTCAAATACGTTCAGCAAAGCTAATTGTATCAAATGAAAGTCAAATGCAATCAAATAAAGTTATTTGAGTCAAATGAAAGTCAAACACATTCAAACAAAGTTGTTTAAATTAAATGAAAGTGAAATGTATTCTACAAAGCTAATTGAATCAAATGAAAGTGAAACGCATTCAAACAAAGCTATTTGAATCAAATGAGAGTCAAATAAATTCTACAAAGCTAATTGAATCAAATGAAAGTCAAACACATTCAAACAAAGCTAATTAAATCAAATGAGAGTCAAATACATTCAACAAAGCTAATTGAATCAAATGAAAGTCAAACACATTCAAACAAAGCTAATTGAATCAAATGAAAAAGAAGCACAGTCAAACAAAGCTATTTTAATCAAATGAAAGTCAAATGCATTCTACAAACCTAATTGAATCAAATGAAAGTAAAACACATTCAAACAAAGCTATTTGAATCAAATGAAAGTCAAACACATTCAAACAAAGCTATTTGAATCAAATGACAGTAAAATACATTCTACAAAGCTAATAGAATCAATTGAAAGTCAAACACATTCAAACAAAGCTATTTGAATCAAATGAAAGTCAAATACATTTTACAAAGCTAATTGAATCAAATGAAAGTCAAACACATTCAAACAAAGCTAATTGAAGAAAATGAAAGTCAAACATAGTCAAACAAAGTTATTCGACTCAAATGAAAGTCAAATACATTCTACAAAGCTAATTGAATCAAATGAAAGTCAAACACATTCAAATAAAGCTATTTGAATCAAATGAAAGTCAAATACGTTCTACAAAGCTAATTGTATCAAATGAAAGTCAAACGCAATCAAATAAAGCTATTTGAGTCAAATGAAAGTCAAACACATTCAAACAAAGTTGTTTAAATTTTAGAAAGTGAAATGTATTCTACAAAACTAATTGAATCAAATGAAAGTTAAACGCATTCAAACAAAGCTATTTGAATCAAATGAGAGTCAAATACATTCTACAAAGCTAATTGAATCAAATGAAAGTCAAACACATTCAAACAAAGCTAATTGAATCAAATGAAAGTCAAATACGTTCTACAAAGCTAATTGAATCAAATAAAAGTGAAACACATTCAAACAAAGCTATTTGAATCAAATGAGAGTCAAATACATTCAAACAAAGCTAATTAAATCAAATAAAAGTCAAATACATTCTACAAAGCTAATTGAATCAAATGAAAGACAAACACATTCAAACAAAGCTAATTGAATCAAATGAAAGTCAAATACATTCAACAAAGCTAATTGAATCAAATGAAAGTCAAACACATTCAAACAAAGCTAATTGAATCAAATGAAAGTCAAGCACATTCAAACAAAGCTATTTTAATCGAATGAAAGTCAATTACATTCTACAAAGCTAATTGAATCAAATGAAAGTCAAACACTTCAAACAAAGCTATTTGAATCAAATGAAAGTCAAACAGATTCAAACAAAGCTATTTGAATCAAATGAGAGTCAAATACATTAAAACAAAGCTAATTAAATCAAATAAAAGTTTAATTCATTCTACAAAGCTAATTGAATTAAATTAAAGTCAAACACATTCAAACAAAGATAATTGAATCAAATGAAAGTCAAACACATTCAAACAAAGCTATTTTAATTAAATGAATGTCAAATACATTCTACAAAGCTAATTGAATCAAATGAAAGTCAAACACATTCAAACAAAGCTATTTAAAGAAAATGAAAGTCAAATACATTCTACAAAGCAAATTGAAACAAATGAAAGTCAATCACAGTCAAACAAAGTTATTTGAATCAAATGAAAGTCAAACACATTCAAACAAAGCTATTTGAATAAAATGAAAGTGAAATGCATTCTACAAAGCTAATTAAATCAAATGAAAGTGAAACACATTCAAAAAAAGCTATTTGAATCAAATGAGGGTCAAATACATTCAAACAAAGCTAATTAAATCAAATAAAAGTCAAATACATTCTACAAAGCTAATTGAATCTAATGAAAGTCAAACACATTCAAACAAAGCTAATTGAATCAAATGAAAGTCAAACACATTCAAACAAAGATTTCGTATTAAATGAAAGTCAATAACATTCTACAAAGCTAATTGAATCAAATGAAAGTCAAACACATTCAAATAAAGCTATTTGAGTCAAATGAAAGTCAAATACATTCTACAAAGCTAATTGAATCAAATGAAAGTCCAACACATTCAAACAAAGCTATTTGAATCAAATGAGAGTCAAATAAATTCAAACAAAGCTAATTAAATAAAAAAAAAAGTAAAATACATTCTACAAAGCTAATATCATCAAATGAAAGTCAAACACATTCAAACAAAGCCTTTTAAATCAAATGAAAGTCAAACACATTCAAAAAAAGCTTTTTAATTTAAACACATTCAAACAAAGCTATATAAATCAAATGAAAGTGAAAAGCATTCGAAAAAGCAAATTGAATTAAATGAAATTCAAACACAGTCAAACAAAGTTATTTGACTCAAATAAAAGTCAAATACATTCTACAAAGCTAATTGAATCAAATGAAAGTCAAACACATTCAAATAAAGCTATTTGAATCAAATGAAAGTCAAATACGTTCTACAAAGCTAATTGTATCAAATGAAAGTCAAACGCAATCAAATAAAGCTATTAGAGTCAAATGAAAGTTAAACACATTCAAACAAAGTTGTTTAAATTAAATGAAAGTGAAATGTATTCTACAAAGCTAATTGAATCAAATGAAAGTGAAACGCATTCAAACAAAGCTATTTGAATCAAATGAGAGTCAAATACATTCTACAAAGCTAATTAAATCAAATGAAAGTCAAACACATTCAAACAAAGCTAATTAAATCAAATGAGAGTCAAATACATTCAACAAAGCTAATTGAATCAAATGAAAGTCAAACACATTCAAACAAAGCTAATTGAATCAAATGAAAGTGAAGCACAGTCAAACAAAGCTATTTGAATCAAATGACAGTCAAATACATTCTACAAAGCTAATAGAATCAATTGAAAGTCAAACACATTCAAACAAAGCTATTTGAATCAAATGAAAGTCAAATACATTTTACAAAGCTAATTGAATCAAATGAAAGTCAAACACATTCAAACAAAGCTAATTGAAGAAAATGAAAGTCAAACACAGTCAAACAAAGTTATTTGACTCAAATGAAAGTCAAATACATTCTACAAAGCTAATTGAATCAAATGAAAGTCAAACACATTCAAATAAAGCTATTTGAATCAAATGAAAGTCAAATACGTTCTACAAAGCTAATTGTATCAAATGAAAGTCAAACGCAATCAAAAAAAGCTATTTGAGTCAAATGAAAGTCAAACACATTCAAACAAAGTTGTTTAAATTAAATGAAAGTGAAATGTATTCTACAAAACTAATTGAATCAAATGAAAGTTAAACGCATTCAAACAAAGCTATTTGAATAAAATGAGAGTCAAATACATTCTACAAAGCGAATTGAATCAAATGAAAGTCAAACACATTCATACAAAGCTAATTGAATCAAATGAAAGTCAAGGACATTCAAACAAAGCTATTTTAATCGAATGAAAGTCAATTACATTCTACAAAGCTAATTGAATCAAATGAAAGTCAAACACATTCAAACAAAGCTATTTGAATCAAATGAAAGTCAAATAGATTCAAACAAAGCTATTTGAATCAATTGAGAGTCAAATACATTAACACAAAGCTAATTAAATCAAATAAAAGTCTAATTCATTCTACAAAGCTAATTGAATTAAATTAAAGTCAAACACATTCAAACAAAGATAATTGAATCAAATGAAAGTCAAGCACATTTAAACAAAGCTATTTTAATCGAATGAAAGTCAGTTACATTCTACAAAGCTAATTGAATCAAATGAAAGTCAAATACATTCTACAAAGCTAATTGAATCAAATGAAAGTCAAACACATTCAAACAAAGCTATTTGAATCAAATGAGAGTCAAATACATTCAAACAAAGCTAATTAAATCAAATAAAAGTCTAATACATTCTACAAAGCTAATTGAATTAAATTAAAGTCAAACACATTCAAACAAAGATAATTGAATCAAATGAAAGTCAAACACATTCAAACAAAGCTATTTTAATTAAATGAATGTCAAATACATTTTACAAAGCTAATTGAATCAAATGAAAGTCAAACACATTCAAACAAAGCTATTTGAAGAAAATGAAAGTCAAATACATTCTACAAAGCAAATTGAAACAAATGAAAGTCAAACACAGTCAAACAAAGTTATTTGACTCAAATGAAAGTCAAATACATTCTACAAAGCTAATTGAATCAAATGAAAGTCAAACACATTCAAACAAAGCTATTTGAATCAAATGAAAGTCAAATACGTTCTACAAAGCTAATTGTATCAAATGAAAGTCAACGCAATTAAATAAAGCTATTTGAGTCAAATGAAAGTCAAACACATTCAAACAAAGTTGTTTAAATTAAATGAAAGTGAAATGTATTCTACAAAGCTAATTGAATTAAATGAAAGTTAAACGCATTCAAACAAAGCTATTTGAATAAAATGAGAGTCAAATACATTCTACAAAGCTAATTGAATCAAATGAAAGTCAAACACATTCAAACAAAGCTAATTGAATCAAATGAGAGTCAAATACATTCAACAAAGATAATTAAATCAAATGAAAGTCAAACACATTCAAACAAAGCTAATAGAATCAAATGAAAGTCAAGCACATTCAAACAAAGCTATTTTAATCAAATGAAAGTCAAATACATTCTACAAAGCTAATTGAATCAAATGAAAGTAAAACACATTCAAACAAAGCTATTTGAATCAAATGAAAGTCAAACACATTCAAACAAAGCTATTTGAATCAAATGAGAGTCAAATACATTAAAACAAAGCTAATTAAATCAAATAAAAGTCTAATACATTCTACAAAGCTAATTGAATTAAATTAAAGTCAAACATTCAAACAAAGCTAATTGAATCAAATGAAAGTCAAACACATTCAAACAAAGATTTTGAATCAAATGAAAGTCAAATACATTCTACAAAGCTAATTGAATCAAATGAAAGTCAAACACATTCAAATAAAGCTATATGAATCAAATGAAAGTCAAATACATTCTACAAAGTTAATTGAATCAAATGAAAGTCAAACACATTCAAACAAAGCTATTTGAATCAAAGGAGAGTCAAATAAATTCAAACAAAGGTAATTAATCAAATAAAAGTAAAATACATTCTACAAAGCTAATTGAATCAAATGAAAGTCAAACACATTCAAACAAAGCCTTTTAAATCAAATGAAAGTCAAACACATTCAAAAAAAGCTTTTTAATTTAAATGAAAGTCAAACACATTCAAACAAAGCTATATAAATCAAATGAAAGTGAAATGCATTCTACAAAGCTTATTGAATCATTTGAAAGTCAAACACATTCAAACAAAGCTATTTGAATCAAATGAAAGTCAAATACATTATACAAAGCTAATTGAATCAAATGAAAGTCAAACACATTCAAACAAAGCTAATTGAATTAAATGAAAGTCAAACACATTCAAACAAAGCTATTTTAATTAAATGAATGTCAAATACATTCTACAAAGCTAATTGAATCAAATGAAAGTCAAACACATTCAAACAAAGCTATTTGAAGAAAATGAAAGTCAAATACATTCTACAAAGCAAATTGAATCAAATGAAAGTCAAACACAGTCAAACAATGTTATTTGATTCAAATGAAAGTCAAATACATTCTACAAAGCTAATTGAATCAAATGAAAGTCAAACAAATTCAAACAAAGCTAATTAAATCAAATAAAAGTCAAATACATTCTACAAAGCTAATTGAATCATATAAAAGTCAAACACATTCAAACAAAGCTAATTGAATCAAATGGAAGTCAAATACATTCTACAATGCTAATTGAATTGAATTAAAGTCAAACACATTCAAAATAAGCTAATTGAATTTAATGAAAGTCAACTACATTCAAACAAAGCTTTCGAATCAAGTGAAAGTGAAATACATTCTACAAAGCTAATTGAATCAAATGAAAGTCAAACTCATTCAAACAAAGCTATTTGAATCAAATGAAAGTTAAATACATTCTACTAAGCTAATTGAATCAAATGAAAGTCAAACACATTGAAACAAAGTTATTTGAATCAAATGACAGTCAAATACGTTCTACAAAGCTAATTGTATCAAATGAAAGTCAAACACATTCAAACAAAGCTATTTGAATAAAATGAAAGTGAAATGCATTCTACAAAGCTAATTGAATCAAATGAAAGTGAAACACATTCAAACAAAGCTGTTTGAATCAAATGAGAGTCAAATACATTCAAACAAAGCTAATTAAATCAAATAAAAGACAAATACATTCTACAAAGCTAATTGAATCAAATAAAAGTCAAACACATTTAAACAAAGCTAATTGAATTTACTGAAAGTCAAATACATTCAACAAAGCGAATTGAATCAAATGAAAGTCAAACACATTCAAACAAAGCTAATTGAATCAAATGAAAGTCAAACACAGTCAAACAAAGCTATTTGAATCAAATGAAAGTCAAATACGTTCTACAAAGCTAATTGTATCAAATGAAAGTCAAACGCAATCAAATAAAGCTATTTGAGTCAAATGAAAGTCTAACACATTCAAACAAAGTTGTTTAAATTAAATGAAAGTGAAATGTATTCTACAAAGCTAATTGAATCAAATGAAAGTTAAACGTATTCAAACAAAGCTATTTGAATCAAATGAGAGTCAAATACATTCTACAAAGCTAATTGAATCAAATGAAAGTCAAACACATTCAAACAAAGCTAATTGAATCAAATGAGAGTCAAATACATTCAACAAAGCTAATTGAATCAAACGAAAGTCAAACACATTCAATCAAAGCTAATTGAATCAAATGAAAGTCAAGCACATTCAAACAAAGCTATTTTAATCAAATGAAAGTCAAATACATTCTACAAAGCTAATTGAATCAAATGAAAGTAAAACACTTTCAAACAAAGCTATTTGAATCAAATGAAAGTCAAACACATTCAAACAAAGCTATTTGAATCAAATGAGAGTCAAATACATTAAAACAAAGCTAATTAAATCAAATAAAAGTCTAATCCATTCTACAAAGCTAATTGAATTAAATTAGAGTCAAACACATTCAAACAAAGCTAATTGAATCAAATGAAAGTCAAACACATTCAAACAAAGATTTTGAATCAAATGAAAGATAAATACATTCTACAAAGCTAATTGAATCAAATGAATGTCAAACACATTCAAATAAAGCTATTTGAATCAAATGAAAGTCAAATACATTCTACAAAGCTAATTGAATCAAAGGAGAGTCAAATAAATTCAAACAAAGCTATCTAAATCAAATAACATTAAAATACATTCTACAAAGCTAATTGAATCAAATGAAAGTCAAACACATTCAAACAAAGCCTTTTAATCAAATGAAAGTCAAACACATTCAAAAAAGCTTTTTAATTTAAATGAAAGTCAAACACATTCAAACAAAGCTATATAATCAAATGAAAGTGAAATGCATTCTACAAAGCAAATTGATCTAAATGAAATTCAAACACATTCATACAAAGCTATTTGAATCAAATGACAGTCAAACACATTCTACAAAGCTAATTGAATCAACTGAAAGTCAAACACATTCAAACAAAGCTATTTGAATCAAATAAAAGTCAAATACATTCTACAAAGCTAATTGAATCAAATGAAAGTCAAACACATTCAAACAAAGCTAATTGAATCAAATGCAAGTCAAACACATTCAAACAAAGCTATTTGAATCAAATGACAGTCAAACACATTCTACAAAGCTAATTGAATCAATTGAAAGTCAAACACATTTAAACAAAGCTATTTGAATCAAATGAAAATCAAATACATTCTACAAAGCTAATTGAATCAAATGAAAGTCAAACACATTCAAACAAAGCTATTTGAATCAAAGGAGAGTCAAATAAATTCAAACAAAGCTAATTAAATCAAATAAAAGTAATATACATTCTACAAAGCTAATTGAATCAAATGAAAGTCAAACACATTCAAACAAAGCCTTTTAAATCAAATGAAAGTCAAACACATTCAAAAAAAGCTTTTTAATTTAAATGAAAGTCAAACACATTCAAACAAAGCTATATAAATCAAATGACAGTCAAACACATTCAAACAAAGCTATTTGAATAAAATGAAATTCAAACACATTCAAACAAAGCTATTTGAATCAAATGACAGTCAAACACATTCTACAAAGCTAATTGAATCAAATGAAAGTCAAACACATTCAAACAAAGCTATTTTAATTAAATGAATGTCAAATACATTCTACAAAGCTAATTGAATCAAATGAAAGTCAAACACATTCAAACAAAGCTAATTGAATCAAATGAAAGTCAAACACATTCAAACAAAGATATTTTAATTAAATGAATGTCAAATACATTCTACAAAGCTAATTGAATCAAATGAAAGTCAAACACATTCTAACAAAGCTATTTGAAGAAAATGAAAGTCAAATACATTCTACAAAGCAAATTGAATTAAATGAAAGTCAAACACAGTCAAACAAAGTTATTTTATTCAAATGAAAGTCAAATACATTCTACAAAGCTAATTGAATCAAATGAAAGTCAAACACATTCAAACAAAGCTGTTTGAATCAAATGAGAGTCAAATAAATTCAATCAAAGCTAATTAAATAAAATAAAAGTAAAATACATTCTACAAAGCTAATTGAATAAAATGAAAGTCAAACACATTCAAACAAAGTCTTTAAATCAAATGAAAGTCAAATACATTCTACTAAGCTAATTGAATCAAATGAAAGTCAAACACATTCAAACAAAGCTATTTGAATCAAATGACAGTCAAATACGTTCAAACAAAGCTATATAAATCAAATGAAAGTGAAATGCATTCTACAAAGCAAATTGATCTAAATGAAATTCAAAACACATTCAAACAAAGCTATTTGAATCAAATGACTGTCAAACACATTCTACAAAGCTAATTGAATCAATTGAAAGTCAAACACATTCAAACAAAGCTATTTGAATCAAATGAAAGTAAAATACATTCTACAAAGCTAAGTGAATCAAATGAAAGTCAAACACATTCAAACAAAGCTATTTGAATCAAATGAGAGTCAAATAAATTCAAACAAAGCTAATTAAATAAAATAAAAGTAAAATACATTCTACAAAGCTAATTGAATCAAATGAAAGTCAAACACATTCAAACAAAGCCTTTTAAATCAAATGAAAGTCAAACACATTCAAAAAAAGCTTTTTAATTTAAATGAAAGTCAAACACATTCAAACAAAGCTATATAAATCAAATGAAAGTGAAATGCATTCTACAAAGCAAATTGATCTAAATGAAATTCAAACACATTTAAACAAAGCTATTTGAATCAAATGACAGTCAAACACATTCTACAAAGCTAATTGAATCAATTGAAAGTCAAACACATTCAAACAAAGCTATTTGAATCAAATGAAAGTCAAATACATTCTACAAAGCTAATTGAATCAAATGAAAGTCAAACACATTCAAACAAAGCTAATTGAATCAAATGAAAGTCAAACACATTCAAACAAAGCTATTTTAATTAAATGAATGTCAAATACATTCTACAAAGCTAATTGAATCAAATGAAAGTCAAAACCATTCAAACAAAGCTATTTGAAGAAAATGAAAGTCAAATACATTCTACAAAGCAAATTGAATCAAATGAAAGTCAAACACAGTCAAAGAAAGTTATTTGATTAAAATCAAAGTCAAATACATTCTACAAAGCTAATTCAATCAAATGAAAGTCAAACACATTCAAACAAAGCTAATTGAATCAAATGAAAGTCAAGCACATTCAAACAAAGCTATTTTAATCAAATGAAAGTCAAATACATTCTACAAAGCTAATTGAATCAAATGAAAGTAAAACACATTTAAACAAAGTTATTTGAATCAAATGAAAGTCAAACACATTCAAACAAAGCTATTTGAATCAAATGAGAGTCAAATACATTAAAACAAAGCTAATTAAATCAAATAAAAGTCTAATACATTCTACAAAGCTAATTGAATTAAATTAGAGTCAAACACATTCAAACAAAGCTAATTGAATCAAAAGAAATTCAAACACATTCAAACAAAGATTTTGAATCAAATGAAAGTCAAATACATTTAACAAAGCTAATTGAATCAAATGAAAGTCAAACACATTCAAATAAAGCTATTTGAATCAAATGAAAGTCAAATACATTATGCAAAGCTAATTGAATCAAATGAAAGTCAAACTTATTCAAACAAAGCTATTTGAATCAAAGGAGAGTCAAATAAATTCAAACAAAGCTATCTAAATCAAATAACAGTAAAATACATTCTACAAAGCTAATTGAATTAATTGAAAGTCAAACACATTTAAACAAAGCCTTTTAAATCAAATGAAAGTCAAACACATTCAAAAAAAGGTTTTTAATTTAAATGAAAGTCAAACACATTCAAACAAAGCTATATAAATCAAATGAAAGTGAAATGCATTCTTCAAAGCAAATTGATCTAAATGAAATTTAAACACATTCAAACAAAGCTATTTGAATCAAATGACAGTCAAACACATTCTACAAAGCTAATTGAATCAAAGGAGAGTCAAATAAATTTAAACAAAGCTATTTGAATCAAATGAAAGTCAAATACATTCTACAAAGCTAATTGAATCAAATGAAAGTCAAACACATTCAAACAAAGCTATTTGAAGAAAATGAAAGTCAAATACATTCTACAAAGCAAATTGAATCAAATGAAAGTCAAACACAGTCAAACAAAGTTATTTGATTCAAATGAAAGTCAAATACATTCTACAAAGCTAACTGAATCAAAGGAAAGTCAAACACATTCAAACAAAGCTGTTTGAATCAAATAAGAGTCAAATAAATTCAATCAAAGCTAATTAAATAAAATAAAAGTAAAAATATTCTACAAAGCTAATTGAATCAAATGAAAGTCAAACACATTCAAACAAAGTCTTTTAAATCAAATGAAAGTGAAACACATTCAAAAAAAGCTTTTTAATTTAAATGAAAGTCAAACACATTTAAACAAAGCTATATAAATCAAATGAAAATGAAATGCATTCTACAAAGCAAATTGATCTAAATGAAATTCAAACACATTCAAACAAAGCTATTTGAATCAAATGACAGTCAAACACATTCTACAAAGCTAATTGAATCAATTAAAAGTCAAACACATTCAAACAAAGCTATTTGAATCAAATAAAAGTCAAATACATTCTACAAAGCTAATTGAATCAAATGAAAGTCAAACACATTCAAACAAAGCTGTTTGAATCAAATGAGAGTCAAATAAATTCAATCAAAGCTAATTAAATAAAATAAAAGTAAAATACATTCTACAAAGCTAATTGAATCAAATGAAAGTCAAACACATTCAAACAAAGTCTTTTAAATCAAATAAAAGTCAAACACATTCAAAAAAAGCTTTTTAATTTAAACGAAAGTCAAACACATTCAAACAATGCTATATAAATCAAATGAATGTGAAATGCATTCTACAAAGCAAATTGAATTAAATGAAATTCAAACACATTCAAACAAAGGTATTTGGATCAAATGAAAGTCAAATATATTCTACTAAGCTAATTGAATCAAATGACAGTCAAACACATTCAAATAAAGCTATTTGAATCAAATGACAGTCAAATACGTTCAACAAAGCTATATAAATCAAATGAAAGTGAAATGCATTCTACAAAGCAAATTGATCTAAATGAAATTCAAACACATTCAAACAAAGCTATTTGAATCAAATGACAGTCAAACACATTCTACAAAGCTAATTGAATCAATTGAAAGTCAAACACATTCAAACAAAGCTATTTGAATCAAATAAAAGTCAAATACATTCTACAAAGCTAATTGAATCAAATGAAAGTCAAACACATTCAAACAAAGCTATTTGAATCAAATGAGAGTCAAATAAATTCAAACAAAGCTAATAAATCAAATAAAAGTAAAATACATTCAACAAAGCTAATTGAATCAAATGAAAGTCAAACACATTCAAACAAAGCCTTTTAAATCAAATGAAAGTCAAACACAATCAAACAAAGCTATTTGAATCAAATGAGAGTCAAATAAATTCAAACAAAGCTAATTAAATCAAATAAAAGTAAAATACATTCTACAAAGCTAATTGAATCAAATGAAAGTCAAACACATTCAAACAAAGCCTTTTAAATCAAATGAAAGTCAAACACATTCAAAAAAAAGCTTTTTAATTTAAATGAAAGTCAAACACATTCAAACAAAGCTATATAAATCAAATGAAAGTGAAATGCATTCTACAAAGCAAATTGATCTAAATGAAATTCAAACACATTCAAACAAAGCTATTTGAATCCAATAATAGTCAAACACATTCTACAAAGCTAATTGAATCAATTGAAAGTCAAACACATTCAAACAAAGCTATTTGAATCAAATGAAAGCAAATACATTCTACAAAGCTAATTGAATCAAATGAAAGTCAAACACATTCAAACAAAGCTAATTGAATCAAATGAAAGTCAAACACATTCAAACAAAGCCATTTTAATTAAATGAATGTCAAATACATTCTACAAAGCTAATTGAATCAAATAAAAATCAAACACATTCAAACAAAGCTATTTGAAGAAAATGAAAGTCAAATACATTTTACAAAGCAAATTGAATCAAATGAAAGTCAAACACAGTCAAAGAAAGTTATTTGATTAAAATCAAAGTCAAATACATTCTACAAAGCTAATTGAATCAAATGAAAGTCAAACACATTCAAACAAAGCTGTTTGAATCAAATGAGAGTCAAATAAATTCAACCAAAGCTAAATAAATAAAATAAAAGTAAAATACATTCTACAAAGCTAATTGAATCAAAAGAAAGTCAAACACATTCAAACAAAGTCTTTTAAATCAAATGAAAGTCAAACACATTCAAAAAAAGCTTTTTAATTTAAATGAAAGTCAAACACATTCAAAAAAAGCTATATAAATCAAATGAAAGTGAAATGCATTCTACAAAGCAAATTGAATTAAATGAAATTCATACACATTCAAACAAAGCTATTTGAATTAAATGAAAGTCAAATACATTCTACTAAGCTAATTAAATCAAATGAAAGTCAAACACATTCAAACAAATCTATTTGAATCAAATGACAGTCAAATACGTTCAAACAAAGCTATATAAATCAAATGAAAGTGAAATGCATTCTACAAAGAAAATTGATCTAAATGAAATTCAAACACATTCAAACAAAGCTATTTGAATCAAATGACAGTCAAACACGTTCTACAAGCTAATTGAATCAATTGAAAGTCAAACACATTCAAACAAAGCTATTTGAATCAAATGAAAGTCAAATACATTCTACAAAGCTAATTGAATCAAATGAAAGTCAAACACATTCAAACAAAGCTATTTGAAGAAAATGAAAGTCAAATACGTTCTACAAAGCAAATTGAATCAAATGAAAGTCAAACACAGTCAAACAAAGTTATTTGATTCAAATGAAAGTCAAATACATTCTACAAAGCTAATTGAATCAAATGAGAGTCAAATACATTAAAACAAAGCTAATTAAATCAAATAAAAGTCTAATACATTCTACAAAGCTAATTGAATTAAATTAGAGTCAAACACATTCAAACGAAGCTAATTGAATCAAATGAAAGTCAAACACATTCAAACAAAGGTATTTGAATCAAATGAAAGTCAAATACATTCTACTAAGCTAATTGAATCAAATGAAAGTCAAACACATTCAAACAAAGCTAATTGAATCAATTGAAAGTCAAACACATTCAAACAAAGCTATTTGAATCAAATGAAAGTCAAATACATTCTACAAAGCTAATTGAATCAAATGAAAGTCAAACACATTCAAACAAAGCTAATTGAATCAAATGAAAGTCAAACATATTCAAACAAAGCTATTTTAATTAAATGAATGTCAAATACATTCTACAAAGCTAATTGAATCAAATGAAAATCAAACACATTCAAACAAAGCTATTTGAAGAAAATGAAAGTCAAATACATTTTACAAAGCAAATTGAATCAAATGAAAGTCAAACACAGTCAAAGAAAGTTATTTGATTAAAATCAAAGTCAAATACATTCTACAAAGCTAATTGAATCAAATGAAAGTCAAACACATTCAAACAAAGCTGTTTGAATCAAATGAGAGTCAAATAAATTCAATCAAAGCTAAATTAATAAAATAAAAGTAAAATACATTCTACAAAGCTAATTGAATCAAAAGAAAGTCAAACACATTCAAACAAAGTCTTTTAAATCAAATGAAAGTCAAACACATTCAAAAAAAGCTTTTTAATTTAAATGAAAGTCAAACACATTCAAACAAAGCTATATAAATCAAATGAAAGTGAAATGCATTCTACAAAGCAAATTGAATTAAATGAAATTCATACACATTCAAACAAAGCTATTTGAATTAAATGAAAGTCAAATACATTCTACTAAGCTAATTAAATCAAATGAAAGTCAAACACATTCAAACAAATCTATTTGAATCAAATGACAGTCAAATACGTTCAAACAAAGCTATATAAATCAAATGAAAGTGAAATGCATTCTACAAAGCAAATTGATCTAAATGAAATTCAAACACATTCAAACAAAGCTATTTGAATCAAATGACAGTCAAACACGTTCTACAAGCTAATTGAATCAATTGAAAGTCAAACACATTCAAACAAAGCTATTTGAATCAAATGAAAGTCAAATACATTCTACAAAGCTAATTGAATCAAATGAAAGTCAAACACATTCAAACAAAGCTATTTGAAGAAAATGAAAGTCAAATACGTTCTACAAAGCAAATTGAATCAAATGAAAGTCAAACACAGTCAAACAAAGTTATTTGATTCAAATGAAAGTCAAATACATTCTACAAAGCTAATTGAATCAAATGAGAGTCAAATACATTAAAACAAGGCTAATTAAATCAAATAAAAGTCTAATACATTCTACAAAGCTAATTGAATTAAATTAGAGTCAAACACATTCAAACGAAGCTAATTGAATCAAATGAAAGTCAAACACAAAAAAATAAAAAAAAAGTAAATACATTCTACAAGCTAATTGAATCAAATGAAAGTCAAACACATTCAAACAAAGCTAATTGAATCAATTGAAAGTCAAACACATTCAAACAAAGCTATTTGAATCAAATGAAAGTCAAATACATTCTACAAAGCTAATTGAATCAAATGAAAGTCAAACACATTCAAACAAAGCTATTTGAATCAAATGAGAGTCAAATAAATTCAAACAAAGCTAATTAAATCAAATAAAAGTAAAATACATTCTACAAAGCTAATTGAATCAAATGAAAGTCAAACACATTCAAACAAAGCTTTAAATCAAATGAAAGTCAAACACATTTAAAAAAACTAATAAAGAAAAAAAAAAAAAAAAAAAAAAAAAAAAAACAAAAAAAAAAAAAAAAAAACATTCAAACAAAGCTATTTGAATCAAATGAAGCAAACACATTCAACAAAGCTAATTGAATCAAATGAAAGTCAAACACATTCAAACAAAGCTATTTGAATCAAATGAAAGTCAAATACATTCTACAATGCAAATTGAATTGTAAGAATCAAATGAAAGTCAAACACATTCAAACAAAGCTAATTGAATCAATTGAAAGTCAAACACATTCAAACAAAGCTATTTGAATCAAATGAAAGTCAAATACATTCTACAAAGCTAATTGAATCAAATGAAAGTCAAACACATTCAAACAAAGCTATTTGAATCAAATGAGAGTCAAATAAATTCAAACAAAGCTAATTAAATCAAATAAAAGTAAAATACATTCTACAAAGCTAATTGAATCAAATGAAAGTCAAACACATTCAAACAAAGCCTTTTAAATCAAATGAAAGTCAAACACATTTAAAAAAAGCTTTTTAATTTAAATGAAAGTTAAACACATTCAAACAAAGCTATATAAATCAAATGAAAGTGAAATGCATTCTACAAAGCAAATTGATCTAAATGAAATTCAAACACATTCAAACAAAGCTATTTGAATCAAATGACAGCCAAACACATTCTACAAAGCTAATTGAATCAATTGAAAGTCAAACACATTCAAACAAAGCTATTTGAATCAAATGAAAGTCAAATACATTCTACAATGCAAATTGAATCAAATGAAAGTCAAACACATTCAAACAAAGCTAATTGAATCAAATGAAAGTCAAACACATTCAAACAAAGCTATTTTAATTAAATGAATGTCAAATACATTCTACAAAGCTAATTGAATCAAATGAAAGTCAAACACATTCAAACAAAGCTATTTGAAGAAAATGAAAGTCAAATACATTATACAAAGAAAATTGAATCAAATGAAAGTCAAACACAGTCAAAGAAAGTTATTTGATTAAAATCAAAGTCAAATACATTCTACAAAGCTAATTGAATCAAATGAAAGTCAAACACATTCAAACAAAGCTAATTGAATCAAATGAAAGTCAAGCACATTCAAACAAAGCTATTTTAATCAAATGAAAGTCAAATACATTCTACAAAGCTAATTGAATCAAATGAAAGTAAAACACATTTAAACAAAGTTATTTGAATCAAATGAAAGTCAAACACATTCAAACAAAGCTATTTGAATCAAATGAGAGTCAAATACATTAAAACAAAGCTAATTAAATCAAATAAAAGTCTAATACATTCTACAAAGCTAATTGAATTAAATTAGAGTCAAACACATTCAAACAAGCTAATTGAGTCAAATGAAAGTCAAACACATTCAAACAAAGATTTTGAATCAAATGAAAGTCAAATGAAAGTCAAACACATTCAAATAAAGCTATTTGAATCAAATGAAAATCAAATACATTCTGCAAAGCTAATTGAATCAAATGAAAGTCAAACTTATTCAAACAAAGCTATTTGAATCAAAGGAGAGTCAAATAAATTCAAACAAAGCTATCTAAATCAAATAACAGTAAAATACATTCTACAAAGCTAATTGAATTAAATGAAAGTCAAACACATTTAAACAAAGCCTTTTAAATCAAATGAAAGTCAAACACATTCAAAAAAAGGTTTTTAATTTAAATGAAAGTCAAACACATTCAAACAAAGCTATATAAATCAAATGAAAGTGAAATGCATTCTACAAAGCAAATTGATCTAAATGAAATTTAAACACATTCAAACAAAGCTATTTGAATCAAATGACAGTCAAACACATTCTACAAAGCTAATTGAATCAAAGGAGAGTCAAATAAATTTAAACAAAGCTATTTGAATCCAATGAAAGTCAAATACATTCTACAAAGCTAATTAAATCAAATGAAAGTCAAACACATTCAAACAAAGCTATTTGAAGAAAATGAAAGTCAAATACATTCTACAAAGCAAATTGAATCAAATGAAAGTCAAACACAGTCAAACAAAGTTATTTGATTCAAATGAAAGTCAAATACATTCTACAAAGCTAATTGAATCAAATGAAAGTCAAACACATTCAAACAAAGCTGTTTGAATCAAATAAGAGTCAAATAAATTCAATCAAAGCTAATTAAATAAAATAAAAGTAAAAATATTCTACAAAGCTAATTGAATCAAATGAAAGTCAAACACATTCAAACAAAGTCTTTTAAATCAAATGAAAGTGAAACACATTCAAAAAAAGCTTTTTAATTTAAATGAAAGTCAAACACATTTAAACAAAGCTATATAAATCAAATGAATGTGAAATGCATTCTACAAAGCAAATTGAATTAAATGAAATTCAAACACATTCAAACAAAGGTATTTGAATCAAATGGCAGTCAAACACATTCTACAAAGCTAATTGAATCAATTGAAAGTCAAACACATTCAAACAAAGCTATTTGAATCAAATGAAAGTCAAATACATTCTACAAAGCTAATTGAATCAAATGAAAGTCAAACACATTCAAACAAAGCTATTTGAATCAAATGAGAGTCAAATAAATTCAAACAAAGCTAATTAAATCAAATAAAAGTAAAATACATTCTACAAAGCTAATTGAATCAAATGAAAGTCAAACACATTCAAACAAAGCCTTTTAAATCAAATGAAAGTCAAACACAATCAAACAAAGCTATTTGAATCAAATGAGAGTCAAATAAATTCAAACAAAGCTAATTAAATCAAATAAAAGTAAAATACATTCTACAAAGCTAATTGAATCAAATGAAAGTCAAACACATTCAAAAAAAACTTTTTAATTTAAATGAAAGTCAAACACATTCAAACAAAGCTATATAAATCAAATGAAAGTGAAATGCATTCTCCAAAGCAAATTGATCTAAATGAAATTCAAACACATTCAAACAAAGCTATTTGAATCAAATGACAGTCAAACACATTCTACAAAGCTAATTGAATCAATTGAAAGTCAAACACATTCAAACAAAGCTATTTGAATCAAATGAAAGTCAAATACATTCTACAAAGCTAAATGAATCAAATGAAAGTCAAACACATTCAAATAAAGCTAATTGAATCAAATGAAAGTCAAACACATTCAAACAAAGCTATTTTATGAAATGAATGTCAAATACATTCTACAAAGCTAATTGAATCAAATGAAAGTCAAACACATTCAAACAAAGTTATTTGAAGAAAATGAAAGTCAAATACATTCTTCAAAGCAAATTGAATCAAATGAAAGTCAAACACAGTCAAACAAAGTTATTTGATTCAAATGAAAGTCAAATACATTTTACAAAGCTAATTGAATCAAATGAAAGTCAAACACATTCAAACAAAGCTGTTTGAATCAAATGAGAGTCAAATAAATTCAATCAAAGCTAATTAAATAAAATAAAAGTAAAATACATTCTACAAAGCTAATTGAATCAAATGAAAGTCAAACACATTCAAACAAAGTCTTTTAAATCAAATAAAAGTCAAACACATTCAAAAAAAGCTTTTTAATTTAAACGAAAGTCAAACACATTCAAACAATGCTATATAAATCAAATGAATGTGAAATGCATTCTACAAAGCAAATTGAATTAAATGAAATTCAAACACATTCAAACAAAGGTATTTGGATCAAATGAAAGTCAAATACATTCTACTAAGCTAATTGAATCAAATGACAGTCAAACACATTCAAATAAAGCTATTTGAATCAAATGACAGTCAAATACGTTCAACAAAGCTATATAAATCAAATGAAAATGAAATGCATTCTACAAAGCAAATTGATCTAAATGAAATTCAAACACATTCAAACAAAGCTATTTGAATCAAATGACAGTCAAACACATTCTACAAAGCTAATTGAATCAATTGAAAGTCAAACACATTCAAACAAAGCTATTTGAATCAAATAAAAGTCAAATACATTCTACAAAGCTAATTGAATCAAATGAAAGTCAAACACATTCAAACAAAGCTATTTGAATCAAATGAGAGTCAAATAAATTCAAACAAAGCTAATTAAATCAAATAAAAGTAAAATACATTCTACAAAGCTAATTGAATCAAATGAAAGTCAAACACATTCAAACAAAGCCTTTTAAATCAAATGAAAGTCAAACACAATCAAACAAAGCTATTTGAATCAAATGAGAGTCAAATAAATTCAAACAAAGCTAATTAAATTAAATAAAAGTAAAATACATTCTACAAAGCTAATTGAATCAAATGAAAGTCAAACACATTCAAACAAAGCCTTTTAAATCAAATGAAAGTCAAACACATTCAAAAAAAGCTTTTTAATTTAAATGAAAGTCAAACACATTCAAAGAAAGCTATATAAATCAAATGAAAGTGAAATGCATTCTACATAGCAAATTGATCTAAATGAAATTCAAACACATTCAAACAAAGCTATTTGAATCCAATAACAGTCAAACACATTCTACAAAGCTAATTGAATCAATTGAAAGTCAAACACATTCAAACAAAGCTATTTGAATCAAATGAAAGCAAATACATTCTACAAAGCTAATTGAATCAAATGAAAGTCAAACACATTCAAACAAAGCTAATTGAATCAAATGAAAGTCAAACACATTCAAACAAAGCTATTTTAATTAAATGAATGTCAAATACATTCTACAAAGCTAATTGAATCAAATGAAAATCAAACACATTCAAACAAAGCTATTTGAAGAAAATGAAAGTCAAATACATTCTACAAAGCAAATTGAATCAAAAGAAAGTCAAACACAGTCAAAGAAAGTTATTTGATTAAAATCAAAGTCAAATACATTCTACAAAGCTAATTGAATCAAATGAAAGTCAACACATTCAAACAAAGCTGTTTGAATCAAATGAGAGTCAAATAAATTCAATCAAAGCTAAATAAATAAAATAAAAGTAAAATACATTCTACAAAGCTAATTGAATCAAAAGAAAGTCAAACACATTCAAACAAAGTCTTTTAAATCAAATGAAAGTCAAACACATTCAAAAAAAGCTTTTTAATTTAAATGAAAGTCAAACACATTCAAACAAAGCTATATAAATCAAATGAAAGTGAAATGCATTCTACAAAGCAAATTGATCTAAACGAAATTCAAACACATTCAAACAAAGCTATTTGAATCAAATGACAGTCAAACACGTTCTACAAGCTAATTGAATCAATTGAAAGTCAAACACATTCAAACAAAGCTATTTGAATCAAATGAAAGTCAAATACATTCTACAAAGCTAATTGAATCAAATGAAAGTCAAACACATTCAAACAAAGCTATTTGAAGAAAATGAAAGTCAAATACATTCTACAAAGCAAATTGAATCAAATGAAAGTCAAACACAGTCAAACAAAGTTATTTGATTCAAATGAAAGTCAAATACATTTTACAAAGCTAATTGAATCAAATGAAAGTCAAACACATTCAAACAAAGCTGTTTGAATCAAATGAGAGTCAAATAAATTCAATCAAAGCTAATTAAATAAAATAAAAGTAAAATACATTCTACAAAGCTAATTGAATCAAATGAAAGTCAAACACATTCAAACAAAGTCTTTTAAATCAAATAAAAGTCAAACACATTCAAAAAAAGCTTTTTAATTTAATCGAAAGTCAAACACATTCAAACAATGCTATATAAATCAAATGAATGTGTAATGCATTCTACAAAGCAAATTGAATTAAATGAAATTCAAACACATTCAAACAAAGGTATTTGGATCAAATGAAAGTCAAATACATTCTACTAAGCTAATTGAATCAAATGACAGTCAAACACATTCAAATAAAGCTATTTGAATCAAATGACAGTCAAATACGTTCAACAAAGCTATATAAATCAAATGAAAATGAAATGCATTCTACAAAGCAAATTGATCTAAATGAAATTCAAACACATTCAAACAAAGCTATTTGAATCAAATGACAGTCAAACACATTCTACAAAGCTAATTGAATCAATTGAAAGTCAAACACATTCAAACAAAGCTATTTGAATCAAATAAAAGTCAAATACATTCTACAAAGCTAATTGAATCAAATGAAAGTCAAACACATTCAAACAAAGCTATTTGAATCAAATGAGAGTCAAATAAATTCAAACAAAGCTAATTAAATCAAATAAAAGTAAAATACATTCTACAAAGCTAATTGAATCAAATGAAAGTCAAACACATTCAAACAAAGCCTTTTAAATCAAATGAAAGTCAAACACAATCAAACAAAGCTATTTGAATCAAATGAGAGTCAAATAAATTCAAACAAAGCTAATTAAATCAAATAAAAGTAAAATACATTCTACAAAGCTAATTGAATCAAATGAAAGTCAAACACATTCAAACAAAGCCTTTTAAATCAAATGAAAGTCAAACACATTCAAAAAAAGCTTTTTAATTTAAATGAAAGTCAAACACATTCAAAGAAAGCTATATAAATCAAATGATAGTGAAATGCATTCTACATAGCAAATTGATCTAAATGAAATTCAAACACATTCAAACGAAGCTATTTGAATCCAATAACAGTCAAACACATTCTACAAAGCTAATTGAATCAATTGAAAGTCAAACACATTCAAACAAAGCTATTTGAATCAAATGAAAGCAAATACATTCTACAAAGCTAATTGAATCAAATGAAAGTCAAACACATTCAAACAAAGCTAATTGAATCAAATGAAAGTCAAACACATTCAAACAAAGCTATTTTAATTAAATGAATGTCAAATACATTCTACAAAGCTAATTGAATCAAATGAAAATCAAACACATTCAAACAAAGCTATTTGAAGAAAATGAAAGTCAAATACATTCTACAAAGCAAATTGAATCAAATGAAAGTCAAACACAGTCAAAGAAAGTTATTTGATTAAAATAAAAGTCAAATACATTCTACAAAGCTAATTGAATCAAATGAAAGTCAACACATTCAAACAAAGCTGTTTGAATCAAATGAGAGTCAAATAAATTCAATCAAAGCTAAATAAATAAAATAAAAGTAAAATACATTCTACAAAGCTAATTAAATCAAAAGAAAGTCAAACACATTCAAACAAAGTCTTTTAAATCAAATGAAAGTCAAACACATTCAAAAAAAAGCTTTTTAATTTAAATGAAAGTCAAACACATTCAAACAAAGCTATATAAATCAAATGAAAGTGAAATGCATTCTACAAAGCAAATTGATCTAAATGAAATTCAAACACATTCAAACAAAGCTATTTGAATCAAATGACAGTCAAACACGTTCTACAAGCTAATTGAATCAATTGAAAGTCAAACACATTCAAACAAAGCTATTTGAATCAAATGAAAGTCAAATACATTCTACAAAGCTAATTGAATCAAATTAAAGTCAAACACATTCAAACAAAGCTATTTGAAGAAAATGAAAGTCAAATACATTCTACAAAGCAAATTGAATCAAATGAAAGTCAAACACAGTCAAACAAAGTCATTTGATTCAAATGAAAGTCAAATACATTCTACAAAGCTAATTGAATCAAATGAGAGTCAAATACATTAAAACAAAGCTAATTAAATCAAATAAAAGTCTAATACATTCTACAAAGCTAATTGAATTAAATTAGAGTGAAACACATTCA
The DNA here is from genome assembly GCF_001683475.1 of Chenopodium quinoa. Taxonomy (NCBI): domain Eukaryota; kingdom Viridiplantae; phylum Streptophyta; class Magnoliopsida; order Caryophyllales; family Amaranthaceae; genus Chenopodium; species Chenopodium quinoa. The sequence goes on from NW_018745441.1 coordinate 36,577, forward strand.
AACAAAGCTAATTGAATCAAATGAAAGTCAAACACATTCAAACAAAGGTATTTGAATCAAATGAAAGTCAAATACATTCTACTAAGCTAATTGAATCAAATGAAAGTCAAACACATTCAAACAAAGCTAATTGAATCAATTGAAAGTCAAACACATTCAAACAAAGCTATTTGAATCAAATGAAAGTCAAATACATTCTACAAAGCTAATTGAATCAAATGAAAGTCAAACACATTCAAACAAAGCTATTTGAATCAAATGAGAGTCAAATAAATTCAAACAAAGCTAATTAAATCAAATAAAAGTAAAATACATTCTACAAAGCTAATTGAATCAAATGAAAGTCAAACACATTCAAACAAAGCCTTTTAAATCAAATGAAAGTCAAACACATTCAAAAAAAGCTTTTTAATTTAAATGAAAGTCAAACACATTCAAACAAAGCTATATAAATCAAATGAAAGTGAAATGCATTCTACAAAGCAAATTGATCTAAATGAAATTCAAACACATTCAAACAAAGCTATTTGAATCAAATGACAGTCAAACACATTCTACAAAGCTAATTGAATCAATTAAAAGTCAAACACATTCAAACAAAGCTATTTGAATCAAATGAAAGTCAAATACATTCTACAATGCTAATTGAATCAAATAAAAGTCAAACACATTCAAACAAAGCTAATTGAATCAAATGAAAGTCAAACACATTCAAAGAGATCTATTTTAATTAAATGAATGTCAAATACATTCTACAAAGCTAATTGAATCAAATGAAAGTCAAACACATTCAAACAAAGCTATTTGAAGAAAATGAAAGTCAAATACATTCTACAAAGCAAATTGAATCAAATGAGAGTCAAATACATTAAAACAAAGCTAATTAAATCAAATAAAAGTCTAATACATTCTACAAAGCTAATTGAATTAAATTAGAGTCAAACACATTCAAACGAAGCTAATTGAATCAAATGAAAGTCAAACACATTCAAACAAAGGTATTTGAATCAAATGAAAGTCAAATACATTCTACAAAGCTAATTGAATCAAATGAAAGTCAAACACATTCAAACAAAGCTATTTGAAGAAAATGAAAGTCAAATACATTCTACAAAGTAAATTGAATCAAATGAAAGTCAAACACAGTCAAAGAAAGTTATTTGATTAAAATCAAAGTCAAATACATTCTACAAAGCTAATTGGATTAAATGAAAGTCAAACACATTCAAACAAAGCTTATTTGAATCAAATGAGAGTCAAATAAATTCAATAAAAGATAAATAAATAAAATAAAAGTAAAATACATTCTACAAAGCTAATTGAATCAAAAGAAAGTCAAACACATTCAAACAAAGTCTTTTAAATCAAATGAAAGTCAAACACATTCAAAAAAAGCTTTTTAATTTAAATGAAAGTTAAACACATTCGAACAAAGCTTTTTGAATCAAATGAAAGTCAAATACATTCTACAAAGCTAATTGAATCAAATGAAAGTCAAACACATTCAAATAAAGCTATTTGAATCAAATGAAAGTCAAATACATTCTACAAAGCTAATTGAATCAAATAAAAGTCAAACACATTCAAACAAAGCTATTTGAATCAAAGGAGAGTCAAATAAATTCAAACAAAGCTAATTAAATAAAAAAAAAGTAAAATACATTCTACAAAGCTAATTGAATCAAATGAAAGTCAAACACATTCAAACAAAGCCTTTTAAATCAAATGAAAGTCAAACACATTCAAAAAAAGCTTTTTAATTTAAATGAAAGTCAAACAGATTCAAACAAAGCTATATAAATCAAATGAAAGTGAAATGCATTCTACAAAGCAAATTGATCTAAATGAAATTCAAACACATTCAAACAAAGCTATTTAAATCAAATGACAGTCAAACACATTCTACAAAGCTAATTGAATCAATTGAAAGTGAAACACATTCAAACAAAGCTATTTGAATCAAATGAAAGTCAAATACATTCTACAAAGCTAATTGAAAATGAAAGTCAAACACATTCAAACAAAGCTAATTGAATCAAATTAAAGTCAAACACATTCAAACGAAGCTATTTTAATTAAATGAATGTCAAACAGAGTCAAACAAAGTTATTTGATTCAAATGAAAGTCAAATACATTCTACAAAGCTAATTGAATCAAATGAAAGTCAAACACATTCAAACAAAGCTGTTTGAATCAAATAAGAGTCAAATAAATTCAATCAAAGCTAATTAAAAAAAATAAAAGTAAAAATATTCTACAAAGCTAATTGAATCAAATGAAAGTCAAACACATTCAAACAAAGTCTTTTAAATCAAATGAAAGTGAAACACATTCAAAAAAAGCTTTTTAATTTAAATGAAAGTCAAACACATTTAAACAAAGCTATATAAATCAAATGAATGTGAAATGCATTCTACAAAGCAAATTGAATTAAATGAAATTCAAACACATTCAAACAAAGGTATTTGAATCAAATGGCAGTCAAACACATTCTACAAAGCTAATTGAATCAATTGAAAGTCAAACACATTCAAACAAAGCTATTTGAATCAAATGAAAGTCAAATACATTCTACAAAGCTAATTGAATCAAATGAAAGTCAAACACATTCAAACAAAGCTATTTGAATCAAATGAGAGTCAAATAAATTCAAACAAAGCTAATTAAATCAAATAAAAGTAAAATACATTCTACAAAGCTAATTGAATCAAATGAAAGTCAAACACATTCAAACAAAGCCTTTTAAATCAAATGAAAGTCAAACACAATCAAACAAAGCTATTTGAATCAAATGAGAGTCAAATAAATTCAAACAAAGCTAATTAAATCAAATAAAAGTAAAATACATTCTACAAAGCTTATTGAATCAAATGAAAGTCAAACACATTCAAACAAAGCCTTTTAAATCAAATGAAAGTCAACCACATTCAAAAAAAGCTTTTTAATTTAAATGAAAGTCAAACACATTCAAACAAAGCTATATAAATCAAATGAAAGTGAAATGCATTCTCCAAAGCAAATTGATCTAAATGAAATTCAAACACATTCAAACAAAGCTATTTGAATCAAATGACAGTCAAACACATTCTACAAAGCTAATTGAATCAATTGAAAGTCAAACACATTCAAACAAAGCTATTTGAATCAAATGAAAGTCAAATACATTCTACAAAGCTAAATGAATCAAATGAAAGTCAAACACATTCAAATAAAGCTAATTGAATCAAATGAAAGTCAAACACATTCAAACAAAGCTATTTTATGAAATGAATGTCAAATACATTCTACAAAGCTAATTGAATCAAATGAAAGTCAAACACATTCAAACAAAGTTATTTGAAGAAAATGAAAGTCAAATACATTCTTCAAAGCAAATTGAATCAAATGAAAGTCAAACACAGTCAAACAAAGTTATTTGATTCAAATGAAAGTCAAATACATTTTACAAAGCTAATTGAATCAAATGAAAGTCAAACACATTCAAACAAAGCTGTTTGAATCAAATGAGAGTCAAATAAATTCAATCAAAGCTAATTAAATAAAATAAAAGTAAAATACATTCTACAAAGCTAATTGAATCAAATGAAAGTCAAACACATTCAAACAAAGTCTTTTAAATCAAATAAAAGTCAAACACATTCAAAAAAAGCTTTTTAATTTAAACGAAAGTCAAACACATTCAAACAATGCTATATAAATCAAATGAATGTGAAATGCATTCTACAAAGCAAATTGAATTAAATGAAATTCAAACACATTCAAACAAAGGTATTTGGATCAAATGAAAGTCAAATACATTCTAATAAGCTAATTGAATCAAATGACAGTCAAACACATTCAAATAAAGCTATTTGAATCAAATGACAGTCAAATACGTTCAACAAAGCTATATAAATCAAATGAAAATGAAATGCATTCTACAAAGCAAATTGATCTAAATGAAATTCAAACACATTCAAACAAAGCTATTTGAATCAAATGACAGTCAAACACATTCTACAAAGCTAATTGAATCAATTGAAAGTCAAACACATTCAAACAAAGCTATTTGAATCAAATAAAAGTCAAATACATTCTACAAAGCTAATTGAATCAAATGAAAGTCAAACACATTCAAACAAAGCTATTTGAATCAAATGAGAGTCAAATAAATTCAAACAAAGCTAATTAAATCAAATAAAAGTAAAATACATTCTACAAAGCTAATTGAATCAAATGAAAGTCAAACACATTCAAACAAAGCCTTTTAAATCAAATGAAAGTCAAACACATTCAAAAAAAGCTTTTTAATTTAAATGAAAGTCAAACACATTCAAAGAAAGCTATATAAATCAAATGAAAGTGAAATGCATTCTACATAGCAAATTGATCTAAATGAAATTCAAACACATTCAAACAAAGCTATTTGAATCCAATAATAGTCAAACACATTCTACAAAGCTAATTGAATCAATTGAAAGTCAAACACATTCAAACAAAGCTATTTGAATCAAATGAAAGCAAATACATTCTACAAAGCTAATTGAATCAAATGAAAGTCAAACACATTCAAACAAAGCTAATTGAATCAAATGAAAGTCAAACACATTCAAACAAAGCTATTTTAATTAAATGAATGTCAAATACATTCTACAAAGCTAATTGAATCAAATGAAAATCAAACACATTCAAACAAAGCTATTTGAAGAAAATGAAAGTCAAATACATTCTACAAAGCAAATTGAATCAAATGAAAGTCAAACACAGTCAAAGAAAGTTATTTGATTAAAATCAAAGTCAAATACATTCTACAAAGCTAATTGAATCAAATGAAAGTCAACACATTCAAACAAAGCTGTTTGAATCAAATGAGAGTCAAATAAATTTAATCAAAGCTAAATAAATAAAATAAAAGTAAAATACATTCTACAAAGCTAATTGAATCAAAAGAAAGTCAAACACATTCAAACAAAGTCTTTTAAATCAAATGAAAGTCAAACACATTCAAAAAAAGCTTTTTAATTTAAATGAAAGTCAAACAAATTCAAACAAAGCTATATAAATCAAATGAAAGTGAAATGCATTCTACAAAGCAAATTGATCTAAATGAAATTCAAACACATTCAAACAAAGCTATTTGAATCAAATGACAGTCAAACACGTTCTACAAGCTAATTGAATCAATTGAAAGTCAAACACATTCAAACAAAGCTATTTGAATCAAATGAAAGTCAAATACATTCTACAAAGCTAATTGAATCAAATGAAAGTCAAACACATTCAAACAAAGCTATTTGAAGAAAATGAAAGTCAAATACATTCTACAAAGCAAATTGAATCAAATGAAAGTCAAACACAGTCAAACAAAGTTATTTGATTCAAATGAAAGTCAAATACATTCTACAAAGCTAATTGATTCAAATGAGAGTCAAATACATTAAAACAAAGCTAATTAAATCAAATAAAAGTCTAATACATTCTACAAAGCTAATTGAATTAAATTAGAGTGAAACACATTCAAACAAAGCTAATTGAATCAAATGAAAGTCAAACACATTCAAACAAAGGTATTTGAATCAAATGAAAGTCAAATACATTCTACTAAGCTAATTGAATCAAATGAAAGTCAAACACATTCAAACAAAGCTAATTGAATCAATTGAAAGTCAAACACATTCAAACAAAGCTATTTGAATCAAATGAAAGTCAAATACATTCTACAAAGCTAATTGAATCAAATGAAAGTCAAACACATTCAAACAAAGCTATTTGAATCAAATGAGAGTCAAATAAATTCAAACAAAGCTAATTAAATCAAATAAAAGTAAAATACATTCTACAAAGCTAATTGAATCAAATGAAAGTCAAACACATTCAAACAAACCCTTTTAAATCAAATGAAAGTCAAACACATTTAAAAAAAGCTTTTTAATTTAAATGAAAGTCAAACACATTCAAAACAAAGCTATATAAATCAAATGAAAGTGAAATGCATTCTACAAAGCAAATTGATCTAAATGAAATTCAAACACATTCAAACAAAGCTATTTGAATCAAATGACAGTCAAAACACATTCTACAAAGCTAATTGAATCAATTGAAAGTCAAACACATTCAAACAAAGCTATTTGAATCAAATGAAAGTCAAATACATTCTACAATGCTAATTGAATCAAATGAAAGTCAAACACATTCAAACAAAGCTAATTGAATCAAATGAAAGTCAAACACATTCAAAGAGAGCTATTTTAATTAAATGAATGTCAAATACATTCTACAAAGCTAATTGAATCAAATGAAAGCCAAACACATTCAAACAAAGCTATTTGAAGAAAATGAAAGTCAAATACATTCTACAAAGCAAATTGAATCAAATGAAAGTCAAACACAGTCAAAGAAAGTTATTTGATTAAATCAAAGTCAAATACATTCTACAAAGCTAATTGAATCAAATGAAAGTCAAACACATTCAAACAAAGCTGTTTGAATCAAATGAGAGTCAAATAAATTTAATCAAAGTTAAATAAATAAAATAAAAGTAAAATACATTCTACAAAGCTAATTGAATCAAAAGAAAGTCAAACACATTTAAACAAAGTCTTTTAAATCAAATGAAAGTCAAACACATTCAAAAAAAGCTTTTTAATTTAAATGAAAGTCGAACACATTCAAACAAAGCTATATAAATCAAATGAAAGTGAAATGCATTCTACAAAGCAAATTGAATTAAATGAAATTCAAACACATTCAAACAAAGCTATTTGAATCAAATGAAAGTCAAATACATTCTACTAAGATAATTAAATCAAATGAAAGTCAAACACATTCAAAAAAAGCTTTTTAATTTAAATGAAAGTCAAACACATTCAAACAAAGCTATATAAATCAAATGAAAGTGAAAATGCATTCTACAAAGCAAATTGATCTAAATGAAATTGAAACACATTCAAACAAAGCTATTTGAATCAAATGACAGTCAAACACATTCTACAAGCTAATTGAATCAATTGAAAGTCAAACACATTCAAAACAAAGCTATTTGAATCAAATGAAAGTCAAATACATTCTACAAAGCTAATTGAATCAAATGAAAGTCAAACACATTCAAACAAAGCTATTTGAAGAAAATGAAAGTCAAATACATTCTACAAAGTAAATTGAATCAAATGAAAGTCAAACACAGTCAAAAGAAAGTTATTTGATTAAAATCAAAGTCAAATACATTCTACAAAGCTAATTGAATTAAATGAAAGTCAAACACATTCAAACAAAGCTGTTTGAATCAAATGAGAGTCAAATAAATTCAATAAAAGATAAATAAATAAAATAAAAGTAAAATACATTCTACAAAGCTAATTGAATCAAAAGAAAGTCAAACACATTCAAACAAAGTCTTTTAAATCAAATGAAAGTCAAACACATTCAAAAAAAGCTTTTTAATTTAAATGAAAGTTAAACACATTCGAACAAAGCTTTTTGAATCAAATGAAAGTCAAATACATTCTACAAAGCTAATTGAATCAAATGAAAGTCAAACACATTCAAATAAAGCTATTTGAATCAAATGAAAGTCAAATACATTCTACAAAGCTAATTGAATCAAATAAAGTCAAACACATTCAAACAAAGCTATTTGAATCAAAGGAGAGTCAAATAAATTCAAACAAAGCTAATTAAATAAAAAAAAAGTAAAATACATTCTACAAAGCTAATTGAATCAAATGAAAGTCAAACACATTCAAACAAAGCCTTTTAAATCAAATGAAAGTCAAACACATTCAAAAAAAGCTTTTTAATTTAAATGAAAGTCAAACAGATTCAAACAAAGCTATTTGAATCAAAATGAACAGTCAAACACATTCTACAAAGCTAATTGAATCAATTGAAAGTGAAACACATTCAAACAAAGCTATTTGAATCAAATGAAAGTCAAATACATTCTACAAAGCTAATTGAAAATGAAAGTCAAACACATTCAAACAAAGCTAATTGAATCAAATTAAAGTCAAACACATTCAAACAAAGCTATTTTAATTAAATGAATGTCAAACAGAGTCAAACAAAGTTATTTGATTCAAATGAAAGTCAAATACATTCTACAAAGCTAATTGAATCAAATGAAAGTCAAACATATTCAAACAAAGCTAATTAAATCAAATAAAAGTCAAATACATTCTACAAAGCTAATCGAATCATATAAAAGTCAAACACATTCAAACAAAGCTAATTGAATCAAATGGAAGTCAAACACATTCAAACAAAGCTGTTTGAATCAAATGAGAGTCAAATACGTTCATACAAAGCTATTTTAATTAAATGAATTTAAAATACATTCTATAAAGCTAATTAAATCAAATGAAAGCCAAACACATTCAAACAAAGCTATATGAAGAAAATGAAAGTCAAATACATTCTACAAAGCAAATTGAATCAAATGAAAGTCAAACACAGTCAAACAAAGTTATTTGACTCAAATGAAATTCTTACAAAGCTAATTGAATCAAATGAAAGTCAAACACATTCAAACAAAGTCTTTAAATCAAATGAAAGTCAAACACATTCAAAAAAAGCTTTTTAATTTAAATGAAAGTCAAATACATTCTACAAAGCTAATTGAATCATATAAAAGTCAAACACATTCAAACAAAGCTAATTGAATCAAATGGAAGTCAAATACATTCTACAAAGCTAATTGAATTAAATTAAAGTCAAACACATTCAAAATAAGCTAATTGAATTTAATGAAAGTCAAACACATTCAAACAAAGCTTTCGAATCAAGTGAAATTTAAATACATTCTACAAAGCTAATTGAATCAAATGAAAGTCAAACACATTCAAACAAAGCTATTTGAATCAAATGAGAGTCAAATAAATTCAAACAAAGCTAATTAAATCAAATAAAAGTAAAATACATTCTACAAAGCTAATTGAATCAAATGAAAGTCAAACACATTCAAACAAAGCCTTTTAAATCAAATGAAAGTCAAACACATTCAAACAAAGCTATTTGAATCAAATGAGAGTCAAATAAATTCAAACAAAGCTAATTAAATTAAATAAAAGTAAAATACATTCTACAAAGCTAATTGAATCAAATGAAAGTCAAACACATTCAAACAAAGCCTTTTAAATCAAACGAAAGTCAAACACATTCAAAAAAAGCTTTTTAATTTAAATGAAAGTCAAACACATTCAAACAAAGCTATATAAATCAAAATGAAAGTGAAATGCATTCTACAAAGCAAATTGAATTAAAAGAAATTCAAACACATTCAAACAAAGCTATTTGAATTAAATGAAAGTCAAATACATTCTACTAAGCTAATTAAATCAAATGAAAGTCAAACACATTCAAACAAATCTATTTGAATCAAATGACAGTCAAATACGTTCAAACAAAGCTATATAAATCAAATGAAAGTGAAATGCATTCTACAAAGCAAATTGATCTAAATGAAATTCAAACACATTCAAACAAAGCTATTTGAATCAAATGACAGTCAAACACATTCTACAAGCTAATTGAATCAATTGAAAGTCAAACACATTCAAACAAAGCTATTTGAATCAAATGAAAGTCAAATACATTCTACAAAGCTAATTGAATCAAATGAAATTCAAACACATTCAAACAAAGCTATTTGAAGAAATGAAAGTCAAATACATTCTACAAAGCAAATTGAATCAAATGAAAGTCAAACACAGTCAAACAAAGTTATTTGATTCAAATGAAAGTCAAATACATTCTACAAAGCTAATTGAATCAAAAGAGAGTCAAATACATTAAAACAAAGCTAATTAAAATCAAATAAAAGTCTAATACATTCTACAAAGCTAATTGAATTAAATTAGAGTGAAACACATTCAAACAAAGCTAATTGAATCAAATGAAAGTCAAACACATTCAAACAAAGGTATTTGAATCAAATGAAAGTCAAATACATTCTACTAAGCTAATTGAATCAAATGAAAGTCAAACACATTCAAACAAAGCTAATTGAATCAATTGAAAGTCAAACACATTCAAACAAAGCTATTTGAATCAAATGAAAGTCAAATACATTCTACAAAGCTAATTGAATCAAATTAAAGTCAAACACATTCAAACAAAGCTATTTGAATCAAATGAGAGTCAAATAAATTCAAACAAAGCTAATTAAATCAAATAAAAGTAAAATACATTCTACAAAGCTAATTGAATCAAATGAAAGTCAAACACATTCAAACAAAGCCTTTTAAATCAAATGAAAGTCAAACACATTCAAAAAAAGCTTTTTTAATTTAAATGAAAGTCAAACACATTCAAACAAAGCTATATAAATCAAATGAAAGTGAAATGCATTCTACAAAGCAAATTGATCTAAATGAAATTCAAACACATTCAAACAAAGCTATTTGAATCAAATGACAGTCAAACACATTCTACAAAGCTAATTGAATCAATTGAAAGTCAAACACATTCAAACAAAAGCTATTTTGAATCAAATGAAAGTCAAATACATTCTACAAAGCTAATTGAATCAAATGAAAGTCAAACACATTCAAACAAAGCTAATTGAATCAAATGAAAGTCAAACACATTCAAACAAAGCTATTTTAATTAAATGAATGTCAAATACATTCTACAAAGCTAATTGAATCAAATGAAAGTCAAAACACATTCAAACAAAGCTATTTGAAGAAAATGAAAGTCAAATACATTCTACAAAGCAAATTGAATCAAATGAAAGTCAAACACAGTCAAAGAAAGTTATTTGATTAATCAAAGTCAAATACATTCTACAAAGCTAATTGAATCAGATGAAGTCAAACACATTCAAACAAAGCTGTTTGAATCAAATGAGAGTCAAATAAATTCAATCAAAGCTAAATAAATAAAATAAAAGTAAAATACATTCTACAAAGCTAATTGAATCAAAAGAAAGTCAAACACATTCAAACAAAGTCTTTTAAATCAAATGAAAGTCAAACACATTCTAAAAAAAGCTTTTTAATTTAAATGAAAGTCAAACACATTCAAACAAAGCTATATAAATCAAATGAAAGTGAAATGCATTCTACAAAGCAAATTGAATTAAATGAAATTCAAACACATTCAAACAAAGCTATTTGAATCAAATGAAAGTCAAATACATTCTACTAAGCTAATTAAATCAAATGAAAGTCAAACACATTCAAAAAAAGCTTTTTAATTTAAATGAAAATCAAACACATTCAAACAAAGCTATATAAATCAAATGAAAGTGAAATGATCAAAATTTCATACACACAAAACAAAGCTATTTGAATCTAAATGACAGTTAAACACATTCTACAAAGCTAATTGAATCAATTGAAAGTCAAACACATTCAAACAAAGCTATTGAATCAAATGAAAGTCAAATACATTCTACAAAGCTAATTGAATCAAATGAAAGTCAAACACATTCAAACAAAGCTAATTGAATCAAATGAAGTCAAACACATTCAAACAAAAGCTATTTTAATTAAATGAATGTCAAATACATTCTACAAAGCTAATTGAATCAAATGAAAGTCAAACACATTCAAACAAAGCTATTTGAAGAAAATGAAAGTCAAATACATTCTACAAAGCAAATTGAATCAAATGAAAGTCAAACACAGTCAAAGAAAGTTATTTGATTAAAATCAAAGTCAAATACATTCTACAAAGCTAAATTGAATCAAATGAAAGTCAAACACATTCAAACAAAGCTGTTGAATCAAATGAGAGTCAAATAAATTCAATCAAAGTAAATAAATAAAATAAAAGTAAAATACATTCTACAAAGCTAATTGAATCAAAAGAAAGTCAAACACATTCAAACAAAGTCTTTTAAATCAAATGAAAGTCAAACACATTCAAAAAAAGCTTTTTAATTTAAATGAAAGTCGAACACATTCAAACAAAGCTATATAAATCAAATGAAAGTGAAAATGCATTCTACAAAGCAAATTGAATTAAATGAAATTCAAACACATTCAAACAAAGCTATTTGAATCAAATGAAAGTCAAATACATTCTACTAAAGCTAATTTAAATCAAATGAAAGTCAAACACATTCAAAAAAAGCTTTTTAATTTAAATGAAAGTCAAACACATTCAAACAAAGCTATATAAATCAAATGAAAGTGAAATGCATTCTACAAAGCAAATTGATCTAAATGAAATTCAAACACATTCAAACAAAGCTATTTGAATCAAATGACAGTCAAACACATTCTACAAGCTAATTGAATCAATTGAAAGTCAAACACATTCAAACAAAGCTATTTGAATCAAATGAAAGTTCCAAATAACATTCTACAAAGCTAATTGAATCAAATGAAAGTCAAACACATTCAAACAAAGCTATTTTAATAAATGAATGTCAAATACATTCTACAAAGCTAATTGAATCAAATGAAAGTCAAACACATTCAAACAAAGCTATTTGAAGAAAATGAAAGTCAAATACATTCTACAAAAAGCAAATTGAAGTTCAAAAGAGAGTCAAAGTCAAATTAAACAAAGCTAATTAATAAATAAAGTCAAAACATTCTAAGCTAATTGAATTAATGAAAGTCAAAAATAACACATATATCAAATACACAAAAGCTAATTGAATCAAATGAAAGTCAAACACATTCAAACAAAGCTATTTTAATCAAATGAAAGTCAAATAATATCTACTAAGCTAATTGAATCAAATGAAAAAAACATTAAACAAGATCAAATGACAGTCAAATAATTCAAACAAAGCTAATATAAAATCAAATGAAAAGTGAAATGCATTCTTACAAAGCAAATTGATCTAAATGAAAATTCAAAACACATTCAAACAAAGCTATTTGAATCAAATGAAGTCAAACACATTCTACAAAGCTAATTGATCAATTGAAAGTCAAACACATTCAAACAAAGCTATTTGAATCAAATGAAAGTCAAATAATTCTACAAAGCTAATTGAATCAAATGAAAAGTCAAACACATTCAAACAAAGCTATTTGAATCAAATGAGAGTCAAATAAATTCAAACAAAGCTAATTAAATACAAAAAAAAGTAAAATACATTCTACAAAGCTAATTGAATCAAATGAAAGTCAAACACATTCAAACAAAGCCTTTTAAATCAAATGAAAGTCAAACACATTCAAAAAAAGCTTTTTAATTTAAATGAAAGTCAAACATTCAAACAAAGCTAGAAAGTGAAATGCATTCTACAAAGCAAATTGATCTAAATGAAATTCAAACACATTAAACAAAGCTATTTGAATCAAATGACAGTCAACATTCTAAAAGCTAATTGAATCAATTGAAAGTCAAACACATTCAAACAAAGCTATTTGAATCAAATGAAAGTCAAATACATTCTACAAAGCTAATTGAATCAAATGAAAGTCAAACACATTCAAACAAAGCTAATTGAATCAAATGAAAGTCAAACACATCAAACAAAGTTAATTTGATTCAAATGAAAGTCAAATACATTCTACAAAGCTAATTGAATCAAATGAAAGTCAAACACATTCAAACAAAGCTCAAATAAAAAGTCAAATACATTCTACAAAGCTAAGTCAAACACATTCAAACAAAGCTAATTGAATCAAATGGAAGTCAAACACATTCAAAAAAAGCTGTTTGAATCAAATGAGAGTCAAATACGTTCAAACAAAGCTATTTTAATTAATGAATGTAAAATACATTCTACAAAGCTAATTGAATCAAATGAAAGTCAAACACAGTCAAACAATCAAATGAAAGTCAAATACATTAACAAAGCTAATTGAATCAAATGAAAGTCAAAACATTCAAACAAAGCTAATTAAATCAAATAAAAGTCAAATACATTCTACAAAGCTAATTGAATCATATAAAAGTCAAACACATTCAAACAAAGCTAATTGAATCAAATGAAGTCAAATACATTCTACAAAGCTAATTGAATTAAATTAAAGTCAAACACATTCAAAATAAGCTAATTGAATTTAATGAAAGTCAAACACATTCAAACAAAGCTTTGAATCAAGTGAAAGTCAAATACATTCTACAAAGCTAATTGAATCAAATGAAAGTCAAACACATTCAAACAAAGCTATTTAAATCAAATGAAAGTCAAATACATTCTACTAAGCTAATTGAATCAAATGAAAGTCAAACACATTCAAACAAGCTATTTGAATCAAATGAAAGTCAAACACATTCAAACAAAGCTATTTGAAGAAAATGAAAGTCAAACACATTCTACAAAGCTAATTGAATCAAATGAAATTCAAACACATTCAAACAAAGCTATTTGAAGAAAATGAACATTCTACAAAGAAAATTGAATCAAATGAAAGTCAAACACAGTCAAACAAAGTTAATTGATTCAAATAAAAGTCAAATACATTCTACAAAGCTAATTGAATCAAATGAAAGTCAAACACATTCAAACAAAGCTATTTGAATCAAATGAAGTCAAATACGTTCAAACAAAGGTATATAAATCAAATGAAAGTGAAATGCATTCTACAAAGCAAATTGATCTAAATGAAATTCAAACACATTCAAACAAAGCTAATTGAATCAAATGAAAGTCAAACACATTCAAACAAAGCTAATTAAATCAAATAAAAGTCAAATACATTCACAAAGCTAATTGAATCAAATAAAAGTCAAACACATTCAAACAAAGCTGAATCAAATCAATTCAAACAAAGCTAATCAAATGAAGTCAAATAATTCTACAAAGCTAATTAAAAAATAAAAGTAAAATACATTCTACAAAGCTAATTGAATCAAATGAAAGTCAAACACATTCAAACAAAGCTTTTAAATAAAATGAAAGTCAAACACATTCAAAAAAAGCTTTTGAATTTAAATGAAGTCAAACACATTCAAACAAAGCTATATAAATCAAATGAAAGTGAAATGCATTCTACAAAGCAAATTGAACTAAATGAAATTCAAACACATTCAAACAAAGCTATTTGAATCAAATGACAGTCAAACACATTCTACAAAGCTAATGAATCAATTGAAAGTCAAACACATTCAAACAAAGCTATTTGAATCAAATGAAAGTCAAATACATTCTACAAAGCTAATTGAATCAAATGAAAGTCAAACACATTCAAACAAAGCTAATTGAATCAAATGAAAGTCAAACACATTCAAACAAAGCTATTTTAATTAAATGAATGTCAAACACAGTTAAAAAAGTCATTTGATCAAATGAAAGTCAAATACATTCTACAAAGCTAATTGAATCAAATGAAAGTCAAACACATTCAAACAAAGCTATTTGAAAAATGAAAGTCAAATACATTCTACAAAGCTAATTGAATCAAATAAAAGTAAAACACATTCAAAAGAATCAAATGGAAGTCAAACACATTCAAACAAAGCTGTTTGAATCAAATGAGAGTCAAATACGTTCAAACAAAGCTATTTTAATTAAATGAATGTCAAAGCTAATTGAATCAAATGAAAGTCAAACACATTCAAACAAACTATTTGAAAAAATGAAAGTCAAATACATTCTACAAAGCAAATTGAATCAAATGAAAGTCAAACACATCAAACAAAGTTATTTGAAAATGAAAGTCAAATACATTCTACAAAGCTAATTGAATCAAATGAAAGTCAAACACATTCAAACAAAGCTAATTAAATCAAATAAAAGTCAAATACATTCTACAAAGCTAATTGAATCAAATAAAAGTCAAACACATTCAAACAAAGCTAATTGAATCAAATGGAAGTCAAATACATTCTACAAAGCTAATTGAATTAAATTAAAGTCAAACACATTTAAAATAAGCTAATTGAATTTAATGAAAGTCAAACACATTCAAACAAAGCTTTCGAATCAAGTGAAAGTCAAATACATTCTACAAAGCTAATTGAATCAAATGAAAGTCAAACACATTCAAACAAAGCTATTTAAATCAAATGAAAATCAAATACATTCTACTAAGCTAATTGAATCAAATGAAAGTCAAACACATTCAAACAAAGCTATTTGAATCAAATGAAAGTCAAACACATTCAAACAAAGCTATTTGAAGAAAATGAAAGTCAAACACATTCTACAAAGCTAATTGAATCAAATGAAAGTCAAACACATTCAAACAAAGCTATTTGAAGAAAATGAAAGTCAAATACATTCTACAAAGCAAATTGAATCAAATGAAAGTCAAACACAGTCAAACAAAGTTTTGATTCAAATGAAAGTCAAATACATTCTACAAAGCTAATTGAATCAAATGAAAGTCAAACACATTCAAATAAAGCTAATTAAATCAAATAAAAGTCAAATACATTCTACAAAGCTAGTTGAATCAAATGAAAGTCAAACACATTCAAACAAAGCTGTTTGAATCAATGAGAGTCAAATAAATTCAAACAAAGCTAATTAAATAAAATAAAAGTAAAATACATTCTACAAAGCTAATTGAATCAAATGAAAGTCAAACACATTCAAACAAAGCCTTTTAAATCAAATGAAAGTCAAACACATTCAAAAAAAGCTTTTTAATTTAAATGAAAGTCAAACACATTCAAACAAAGCTATATAAATCAAATGAAAGTGAAATGCATTCTACAAAGCAAATTGAATTAAATGAAATTCAAACACCTTCAAACAAAGCT
This sequence comes from Chenopodium quinoa, assembly GCF_001683475.1. NCBI lineage: Eukaryota > Viridiplantae > Streptophyta > Magnoliopsida > Caryophyllales > Amaranthaceae > Chenopodium > Chenopodium quinoa. The sequence continues at coordinate 53,174 of NW_018745441.1, forward strand.
ATTTGAATCAAATGACAGTAAAATACATTCTACAAAGCTAATTGAATCAAATGAAAGTCAAACACATTCAAACAAAGCTATTTGAATCAAATGAAAGTCAAATACGTTCTACAAAGCTAATTGTATCAAATGAAAGTCAAACACATTCAAACAAAGCTATTTGAATAAATGAAGTCAAACACATTCAAACAAAGCTATTTTAATTAAATGAATGTCAAATACATTCTACAAAGCTAATTGAATCAAATGAAAGTCAAACACATTCAAACAAAGCTATTTGAAGAATGAAAGTCAAATACATTCTACAAAGCAAATTGAATCAAATGAAAGTCAAACAAAGTTATTTGATTCAAATGAAAGTCAAATACATTCTACAAAGCTAATTGAATCAAATGAAAGTCAAACACATTCAAACAAAGCTTTCAAATCAAATGAAAGTCAAACACATTCAAAAAAAGCTTTTTAATTTAAATGAAAGTCAAACACATTCAAACAAAGCTATATAAATCAAATGAAAGTGAAATGCATTCTACAAAGAAAATTGATCTAAATGAAATTCAAACACATTCAAACAAAGCTATTTGAATCAAATGACAGTCAAACACATTCTACAAAGCTAATTGAATCAATTGAAAGTCAAACACATTCAAACAAAGCTATTTGAATCAAATGAAAGTCAAATACATTCTACAAAGCTAATTGAATCAAATGAAAGTCAAACACATTCAAACAAAGCTAATTGAATCAAATGAAGTCAAACACATTCAAACAAAGCTATTTGAATGTCAAATACATTCTACAAAGCTAATTGAATCAAATGAAAGTCAAACACATTCAAACAAAGCTATTTGAAGAAAATGAAAGTCAAATACATTCTACAAAGCAAATTGAATCAAATGAAAGTCAAACACAATCAAACAAAGTCACATTCTACAAAGCTAATTGAATCAAATGAAAGTCAAACACATTCAAACAAAGCTTTTGAATCAAATGAGAGTCAAATAAATTCAATCAAAGCTAATTAAATAAAATAAAAGTAAAATACATTCTACAAAGCTAATTGAATCAAAAGAAAGTCAAACACATTCAAACAAAGCTTTTAAATCAAATGAAAGTCAAACACATTCAAAAAAAGCTTTTTAATTTAAATGAAAGTCAAACACATTCAAACAAAGCTAATAAATCAAATGAAAGTGAAATGCATTCTACAAAGCAAATTGAATTAAATGAAATTCAAACACATTCAAACAAAGCTATTTGAATCAAATGAAAGTCAAATACATTCTACTAAGCTAATTGAATCAAATGAAAGTCAAACACATTCAAACAAAGCTATTTGAATCAAATGACAGTCAAATACGTTCAAACAAAGCTACAAATAAAGTGAAATGCATTCTACAAAGCAAATTGATCTAAATGAAATTCAAATTCAAACAAAGCTATTTGAATCAAATGAAAGTCAAATACATTCTACAAAGCTAATTGAATCAAACAAGCTAATTGAATCAAAAGTCAAACACATTCAAACAAAGCTATTTGAATCAAATGAAAGTCAAATACATTCTACAAAGCAATTGAATCAAATGAAATGCAAATACATTCTACAAAGCAAAGAATCAAATGAAAGTCAAACACATCAAACAAAGTCAAATGAAAGTCAAATACATTCTACAAAGCTAATTGAATCAAATGAAAGTCAAACACATTCAAACAAAGCTAATTAAATCAAATAAAAGTCAAATACATTCTACAAAGCTAATTGAATCAATAAAGTCAAACACATTCAAACAAAGCTAATTGAATCAAATGAAGTCAAACACATTCAAACAAAGCTTTTGAATCAAATGAGAGTCAAATACGTTCAAACAAAGCTTCATTCTACAAAGCTAATTGAATCAAATGAAAGTCAAACACATCAAACAAAGTTATTTGATTCAAATGAAAGTCAAATACATTCTACAAAGCTAATTGAATCAAATGAAAGTCAAAAACATTCAAACAAGCTAATTAAATCAAATAAAAGTCAAATACATTCTACAAAGCTAATTGAATCAATAAAAGTCAAACACATTCAAACAAAGCTAATTGAATCAAATGAAGTCAAATACATTCTACAAAGCTAATTGAATTAAATTAAAGTCAAACACATTCAAAAAAGCTAATTGAATTTAATGAAAGTCAAACACATTCAAACAAAGCTTTGAATCAAGTGAAAGTCAAATACATTCTACAAAGCTAATTGAATCAAATGAAAGTCAAACACATTCAAACAAAGCTATTTAATCAAATGAAAGTCAAATACATTCTACTAAGCTAATTGAATCAAATGAAAGTCAAACACATTCAAACAAAGCTATTTGAATAAATGAAAGTCAAACACATTCAAACAAAGCTATTTGAAGAAAATGAAAGTCAAACACATTCTACAAAGCTAATTGAATCAAATGAAATTCAAACACATTCAAACAAAGCTATTTGAAGAAAATGAAAGTCAAATACATTCTACAAAGAAAATTGAATCAAATGAAAGTCAAACACAGTCAAACAAAGTTATTTGATTCAAATGAAAGTCAAATACATTCTACAAAGCTAATTGAATCAAATGAAAGTCAAACACATTCAAACAAAGCTATTTGAATCAAATGACAGTCAAATACGTTCAAACAAAGCAAACATTCTACAAAGCAAATTGAAAATGAAATCAAACACATTCAAACAAAGCTATTTGAATCAAATGACAGTCAAACACATTCTATAAAGCTAATTGAATCAATTGAAAGTCAAACACATTCAAACAAAGCTATTTGAATCAAATGAAAGTCAAATACATTCTACAAAGCTAATTGAATCAAATGAAAGTCAAACACATTCAAACAAAGCTATTTGAATCAAATGAGAGTCAAAGCTAATTAAATTAAATAAAGTAAAATACATTCTACAAAGCTAATTGAATCAAATGAAAGTCAAACACATTCAAACAAAGCTTTTAAAAAAATGAAAGTCAAACACATTCAAAAAAAGCTTTTGAATTTAAATGAAAGTCAAACACATTCAAACAAAGCTATATAAATCAAATGAAAGTGAAATGCATTCTACAAAGCAAATTGAACTAAATGAAATTCAAACACATTCAAACAAAGCTATTTGAATCAAATGAAGTCAAACAATTCTACAAAGCTAAATGAATCAATTGAAAGTCAAACACATTCAAACAAAGCTATTTGAATCAAATGAAAGTCAAATACATTCTACAAAGCTAATTGAATCAAATGAAAGTCAAACACATTCAAACAAAGCTAATTGAATCAAAAAGTCAAACACATTCAAACAAAGCTAATTAAATGAATGTCAAATTAAACAAAGTATTTGATTCAAATGAAAGTCAAATACATTCTACAAAGCTAATTGAATCAAATGAAAGTCAAACACATTCAAACAAAGCTAATTCAAATACATTCTACAAAGCTAATTGAATCAATAAAAGTCAAACACATTCAGAATCAAACAAATTCAAACAAAGCTAATCAAATGAAGTCAAATTCAAACAAAGCTATTGAATGTCAAATACATTCTACAAAGCTAATTGAATCAAATGAAAGTCAAACACATTCAAACAAAGCTATTTGAAGAAAATGAAAGTCAAATACATTCTACAAAGCAATTGAATCAAATGAAAGTCAAACACAGTCAAACAAAGTTATTTGATTCAAATGAAAGTCAAATACATTCTACAAAGCTAATTGAATCAAATGAAAGTCAAAAACATTCAAACAAAGCTATTAAATCAAATAAAAGTCAAATACATTCTACAAAGCTAATTGAATCATATAAAGTCAAACACATTCAAACAAAGCTAATTGAATCAAATGGAAGTCAAATACATTCTACAAAGCTAATTGAATTAAATTAAAGTCAAACACATTCAAACTAATTGAATTTAATGAAAGTCAAACACATTCAAACAAAGCTTTTGAATCAAGTGAAAGTCAAATACATTCTACAAAGCTAATTGAATCAAATGAAAGTCAAACACATTCAAACAAAGCTATTTAAATCAAATGAAAGTCAAATACATTCTACTAAGCTAATTGAATCAAATGAAAGTCAAACACATTCAAACAAAGCTATTTGAATCAAATGAAAGTCAAACACATTCAAACAAAGCTATTTGAAAAAATGAAAGTCAAACACATTCTACAAAGCTAATTGAATCAAATGAAATTCAAACACATTCAAACAAAGCTATTTGAAGAAAATGAAAGTCAAATACATTCTAAAAGAAAATTGAATCAAATGAAAGTCAAACACAGTCAAACAAAGTTATTTGATTCAAATGAAAGTCAAATACATTCTACCAAAGCTAATTGAATCAAATGAAAGTCAAACACATTCAAACAAAGCTATTTGAATCAAATGACAGTCAAATACGTTCAAACAAAGCAAAGAAAGTAAATGCATTCTACAAAGCAATTGATCAAATGAAATTCAAACACATTCAAACAAAGCTATTTGAATCAAATGACAGTCAAACACATTCTATAAAGCTAATTGAATCAATTGAAAGTCAAACACATTCAAACAAAGCTATTTGAATCAAATGAAAGTCAAATACATTCTACAAAGCTAATTGAATCAAATGAAAGTCAAACACATTCAAACAAAGCTATTTGAATCAAATGAGAGTCAAATACATTCACAAAGCTAATTAAATTAAATAAAGTAAAATACATTCTACAAAGCTAATTGAATCAAATGAAAGTCAAACACATTCAAACAAAGCCTTTTAAATAAAATGAAAGTCAAACACATTCAAAAAAAGCTTTTGAATTTAAATGAAAGTCAAACACATTCAAACAAAGCTATATAAATCAAATGAAAGTGAAATGCATTCTACAAAGCAAATTGAATAAAATGAAATTCAAACACATTCAAACAAAGCTATTTGAATCAAATGACAGTCAATTCAAAGCTAAAAATCAATTGAAAGTCAAACACATTCAAACAAAGCTATTTGAATCAAATGAAAGTCAAATACATTCTACAAAGCTAATTGAATCAAATGAAAGTCAAACACATTCAAACAAAGCTAATTGAATCAATTGAAAGTCAAAACATTCAAACAAAGCTATTTTAATTAAATGAATGTCAAACACAGTTAAACAAAGTCATTTGATTCAAATCAAATACATTCTACAAAGCTAATTGAATCAAATGAAAGTCAAACACATTCAAACAAAGCTAAAATAAAAAAAAAGTCAAATACATTCTACAAAGCTAATTGAATCATGTTAAACACATTCAAACTAATTGAATCAAATGGAAGTCAAACACATTCAAACAAAGCTGTTTGAATCAAATGATCAAATACGTTCAAACAAAGCTATTTTAATTAAATGAATGTCAAATACATTCTACAAAGCTAATTGAATCAAATGAAAGTCAAACACATTCAAACAAAGCTATTTGAAGAAAATGAAAGTCAAATACATTCTACAAAGCAAATTGAATCAAATGAAAGTCAAACACAGTCAAACAAAGTTATTTGATCAAATGAAAGTCAAATACATTCTACAAAGCTAATTGAATCAAATGAAAGTCAAACACATTCAAACAAAGCTAATTAAATCAAATAAAAGTCAAATACATTCTACAAAGCTACTTGAATCAATAAAGTCAAACACATTCAAACAAAGCTAATTGAATCAAAAAAGTCAAATACATTCTACAAAGCTAATTGAATTAAATTAAAGTCAAACACATTCTAATTGAATTTAATGAAAGTCAAACACATTCAAACAAAGCTTTCGAATCAAATGAAAGTCAAATACATTCTACAAAGCTAATTGAATCAAATGAAAGTCAAACACATTCAAACAAAGCTATTTAAATCAAATGAAAATCAAATACATTCTACTAACTAATTGAATCAAATGAAAGTCAAACACATTCAAACAAAGCTATTTGAATCAAATGAAAGTCAAACACATTCAAACAAAGCTATTTGAAAAAATGAAAGTCAAACACATTCTACAAAGCTAAATTGAATCAAATGAAAGTCAAACACATTCAAACAAAGCTATTTGAAGAAAATGAAAGTCAAATACATTCTACAAAGCAAATTGAATCAAATGAAAGTCAAACACAGTCAAACAAAGTTATTTGATTCAAATGAAAGTCAAATACATTCTACAAAGCTAATTGAATCAAATGAAAGTCAAACACATTCAAATAAAGCTAATTAAATCAAATAAAGTCAAATACATTCTACAAAGCTAATTGAATCAAATGAAAGTCAAACACATTCAAACAAAGCTGTTTGAATCAAATGAGAGTCAAATAAATTCAAACAAAGCTAATTAAATAAAAAAAAGTAAAATACATTCTACAAAGCTAATTGAATCAAATGAAAGTCAAACACATTCAAACAAAGCCTTTTAAATCAATTGAAAGTCAAACACATTCAAAAAAAGCTTTTTAATTTAAATGAAAGTCAAACACATTCAAACAAAGCTATATAAATCAAATGAAAGTGAAATGCATTCTACAAAGCAAATTGAATTAAATGAAATTCAAACACATTCAAACAAAGCTATTTGAATCAAATGACAGTAAATACATTCTACAAAGCTAATTGAATCAAATGAAAGTCAAACACATTCAAACAAAGCTATTTGAATCAAATGAAGTCAAATACGTTCTACAAAGCTAATTGATCAAATGAAAGTCAAACACATTCAAACAAGCTATTTGAATAAAATGAAAGTCAAACACATTCAAACAAAGCTATTTTAATTAAATGAATGTCAAATACATTCTACAAAGCTAATTGAATCAAATGAAAGTCAAACACATTCAAACAAAGCTATTTGAAGAAAATGAAAGTCAAATACATTCTACAAAGCAAATTGAATCAAATGAAAGTCAAACAAAGTTATTTGATTCAAATGAAAGTCAAATACATTCTACAAAGCTAATTGAATCAAATGAAAGTCAAACACATTCAAACAAAGCAAATCAAATGAAAGTCAAACACATTCAAAAAAGCTTTTTAATTTAAATGAAAGTCAAACACATTCAAACAAAGCTATAAAATCAAATGAAAGTAAATGCATTCTACAAAGCAAATTGAAAATGAAATTCAAACACATTCAAACAAAGCTATTTGAATCAAATGACAGTCAAACACATTCTACAAAGCTAATTGAATCAAATGAAAGTCAAACACATTTAAACAAAGCTATTTGAATCAAATGAAAGTCAAATACATTCTACAAAGCTAATTGAATCAAATGAAAGTCAAACACATTCAAACAAAGCTAATTGAATCAAACAAACACATTCAAACAAAGCTATTTTAATTAAATGAATGTCAAATACATTCTACAAAGCTAATTGAATCAAATGAAAGTCAAACACATTCAAACAAAGCTATTTGAAGAAAATGAAAGTCAAATACATTCTACAAAGCAAATTGAATCAAATGAAAGTCAAACACAATCAAAGAAAGTTATTTGATTAAAATCAAAGTCAAATACATTCTACAAAGCTAATTGAATCAAATGAAAGTCAAACACATTCAAACAAAGCTGTTTGAATCAAATGAGAGTCAAATAAATTCAATCAAAGCTAATTAAATAAAATAAAAGTAAAATACATTCTACAAAGCTAATTGAATCAAAAGAAAGTCAAACACATTCAAACAAAGCTTTTAAATCAAATGAAAGTCAAACACATTCAAAAAAAAGCTTTTTAATTTAAATGAAAGTCAAACACATTCAAACAAAGCTATATAAATCAAATGAAAGTGAAATGCATTCTACAAAGCAATTGAATTAAATGAAATTCAAACACATTCAAACAAAGCTATTTGAATCAAATGAAAGTCAAATACATTCTACTAAGCTAATTGAATCAAATGAAAGTCAAACACATTCAAACAAAGCTATTTGAATCAAATCAAATACGTTCAAACAAAGCTATCAAATCAAAGTGAAATGCATTCTACAAAGCAAATTGATCTAAATGAAATTCAAACAAATTCAAACAAAGCTATTTGAATCAAATGAAAGTCAAATACATTGCTAATTGAATCAAATGTCAAATTCTAAAAGCTAATTGAATCAATTGAAAGTCAAACACATTCAAACAAAGCTATTTGAATCAAATGAAAGTCAAAACATTCTACAAAGCTAATTGAATCAAATGAAAGTCAAACACATTCAAACAAAGCTATTTGAAGAAAATGAAAGTCAAATACATTCTACAAAGCAATTGAATCAAATGAAAGTCAAACACAGTCAAACAAAGTTATTTGATTCAAATGAAAGTCAAATACATTCTACAAAGCTAATTAAATCAAATGAAAGTCAAACACATTCAAACAAAGCTAAAATCAAATAAAAGTCAAATAATTCTACAAAGCTAATTGAATCAATAAAAGTCAAACACATTTAAACAAAGCTAATTGAATCAAATGAAAGTCAAATACATTCTACAAAGCTAATTGAATTAAATCAAAGCTAATTGAGAAAGTCAAACACATTCAAACAAAATCAAGTGAAAGTCAAATAATTCTACAAAGCTAATTGAATCAATGAAAGTCAACACATTCAAACAAAGCAAATGAAAGTCAAATACATGCTAATTGAATCAAATGAAAGTAAACACATTCAATTTGAATCAAAAAAAATTCTACAAAGCTAATCAAATGAAAGTCAAACACATTCAAACAAAGCTATTTGAATCATTCTACAAAGCTAATTGAATCAAATGAAAGTGAAACACATTCAACAAAGCTATTTGAATCAAATGAGAGTCAAATACATTCAAACAAAGCTAATTAAATCAAATAAAAGTCAAATACATTCTACAAAGCTAATTGAATCAATAAAAGTCAAACACATTCAAACAAAGCTAATTGAATCAAATGGAAGTCAAATACATTCTACAAAGCTAATTGAATTAAATTAAAGTCAAACACATTCAAATAAGTAATTGAATTTAATGAAAGTCAAACACATTCAAACAAAGCTTTCGAATCAAATGAAAGTCAAATACATTCTACAAAGCTAATTGAATCAAATGAAAGTCAAACACACAAACAAGCTATTTGAATCAAATGAAAGTCAAATACATTCTACAAAGCTAATTGAATCAAATGAAAGTCAAACACATTCAAACAAAGCTAAATCAAATGAAAGTCAAACACATTCAAACAAAGCTATTTGAATGAAAGTCAAATACAACAAACAATTCAATCAAATGAAAGCCAACAAATCAAACACAAATGAAAGTCAAATACATTCTACAAAGCTAATTGAATGAAATGAAAGTCAAACACATTCAAACAAAGCTAATTAAATCAAATAAAAGTCAAATACATTCTACAAAGCTAATTGAATCAAAAGAAAGTCAAACACATTCAAACAAAGTTGTTTGAATCAAATGAGAGTCAAATAAATGCAAACAAAGCTAATTAAATAAAATAAAATTAAAATACATTCTACAAAGCTAATTGAATCAAATGAAAGTCAAACACATTCAAACAAAGTCTTTTAAATCAAATGAAAGTCAAACACATTCAAAAAAAGCTTTTTAATTTAAATGAAAGTCAAACACATTCAAACAAAGCTATATAAATCAAATGAAAGTGAAATGCATTCTACAAAGCAAATTGAATTAAATGAAATTCAAACACATTCAAACAAAGCTATTTGAATCAAATGACAGTAAAATACATTCTACAAAGCTAATTGAATCAAATGAAAGTCAAACACATTCAAACAAAGCTATTTGAATCAAATGATGTCAAATACGTTCTACAAAGCTAATTGTATCAAATGAAAGTCAAACACATTCAAACAAAGCTATTTGAATAAAATGAAAGTGAAATGCATTCTACAAAGCTAATTGAATCAAATGAAAGTGAAACACATTCAAACAAAGCTATTTGAATCAAATGACAAAGCTAAGTCAAATACATTCTACAAAGCTAATTGAAGTCAAACACATTCAAACAAAGCTAATTGAAAAATGAAGTCAAAGCTAATTGAATAAATTAAAGTCAAACACATTCAAAATAAGCTAATTGAATTTAATGAAAGTCAAACACATTCAAACAAAGCTTTCAATCAAGTGAAAGTCAAATACATTCTACAAAGCTAATTGAATCAAATGAAAGTCAAACACATTCAAACAAAGCTATTTGAATCAAATGAAGTCAAATACATTCTACTAAGCTAATTGAATCAAATGAAAGTCAAACACATTCAAACAAAGCTATTTGAATCAAATGACAGTCAAATACGTTCAAACAAAGCTATTTTAATTAAATGAATGTCAAATACATTCTACAAAGCTAATTGAATCAAATGAAAGTCAAACACATTCAAACAAAGCTATTTCAAAAAAATGAAAGTCAAATACATTCTACAAAGCAAATTGAATCAAATGAAAGTCAAACACAGTCAAACAAAGTTATTTGATTCAAATGAAAGTCAAATTCATTCTACAAAGCTAATTGAATCAAATGAAAGTCAAACACATTCAAACAAAGCTAATTAAATCAAATAAAAGTCAAATACATTCTACAAAGCTAATTGAATCAATAAAAGTCAAACACATTCAAACAAAGCTAATTGAATCAAATGGAAGTCAAATACATTCTACAAAGCTAATTGAATTAAATTAAAGTCAAACATATTCAAAATAAGCTAATTGAATTTAATGAAAGTCAAACACATTCAAACAAAGCTTTTGAATCAAGTGAAAGTCAAATACATTCTACAAAGCTAATTGAATCAAATGAAAGTCAAACACATTCAAACAAAGCTATTTGAATAAAATGAAAGTCAAATACATTCTACTAAGCTAATTGAATCAAATGAAAGTCAAACACATTCAAACAAAGCTATTTGAATGAAAGTCAAACATTCAAACAAAGCTATTTGAAGAAAATGAAAGTCAAACACATTCTATTGAATCAAATGAAAGTCAAACACATTCAAACAAATTTGAATGAAAGTCAAATACATTCTACAAAGCAAATTGAATCAAATGAAAGTCAAACACAGTCAAACAAAGTTATTTGATTCAAATGAAAGTCAAATACATTCTACAAAGCTAATTGAATCAAATGAAAGTCAAACACATTCAAACAAAGCTAATTAAATCAAATAAAGTCAAATACATTCTACAAAGCTAATTGAATCAAATGGAAGTCAAACACATTCAAACAAAGCTGTTTGAATCAAATGAGAGTCAAATACGTTCAACAAAGCTATTTTAATTATATGAATGTAAAATACATTCTACAAAGCTAATTGAATCAATGAAAGTCAAACACATTCAAACAAAGAAATCAAATGAAAGTCAAACACATTCAAAAAAAGCTTTTAATTTAAATGAAAGTCAAAACATTCAAACAAAGCTATTTGAAACATTCTACAAAGCTAATTGAATCAAATGAAAGTGAAACACATTCAAACAAAGCTATTTGAATCAAATGAGAGTCAAACATTCAAATAATTAAATCAAATAAGAGTCAAATACATTCTACAAAGCTAATTGAATCAAAAAGTCAAACACATTCAAACAAAGCTAATTGAATTAAATGGAAGTCAAATACATTCTACAAAGCTAATTGAATTAAATTAAAGTCAAACACATTCAAAATAAGCTAATTGAATTTAATGAAAGTCAAACACATTCAAACAAAGCTTTCGAATCAAGTGAAAGTCAAATACATTCTACAAAGCTAATTGAATCAAATGAAAGTCAAACACATTCAAACAAAGCTATTTGAATCAAATGAAAGTCAAATACATTCTACTAAGCTAATTGAATCAAATGAAAGTCAAACACATTCAAACAAAACTATTTGAATCAAATGACAGTCAAATTTCTACAAAGCTAATTTATCAAATGAAAGTCAAACACATTCAAACAAAGCATTCTACAAAGCTAATTGAATCAAATGAAAGTGAAACACATTCAAACAAAGCTATATAAATCAAATGAAAGTGAAATGCATTCTACAAAGCAAATTGAATTAAATGAAATTCAAACACATTCAAACAAAGCTATTTGAATCAAATGACAGTAAAATACATTCTACAAAGCTAATTGAATCAAATGAAAGTCAAACACATTCAAAAAAGCTATTTGAATCAAATGAAGTAAAATACGTTCTACAAAGCTAATTGTATCAAATGAAAGTCAAACACATTCAAACAAAGCTATTTGAAATAAAATGAAAGTGAAATGCATTCTACAAAGCTAATTGAATCAAATGAAAGTGAAACACATTCAAACAAAGCTATTTGAATCAAATGAGAATCAAATACATTCAAACAAAGCTAATTAAATCAAATAAGAGTCAAATACATTCTACAAAGCTAATTGAATCATATAAAAGTCAAACACATTCAAACAAAGCTAATTGAATTAAATGGAAGTAAAATACATTCTACAAAGCTAATTGAATTAAATTAAAGTCAAACACATTCAAAATAAGCTAATTGAATTTAATGAAAGTCAAACACATTCAAACAAAGCTTTCGAATCAAGTGAAAGTCAAATACATTCTACAAAGCTAATTGAATCAAATGAAAGTCAAACACATTCAAACAAAGCTATTTGAATCAAATGAAAGTCAAATACATTCTACAAGCTAATTGAATCAAATGAAAGTCAAACACATTCAAACAAAATCTATTTGAATCAAATGAACAGTCAAACGTTCTACAAACGCTAATTTTATCAAATGAAATGTCAAACACATTCAAACAAAGCTATTTGAATAAATGAAAGTGAAAATGCATTCTACAAAGCTAATTGAATCAAATGAAAGTGCAAACACATTTCAAACAAAGCTATTTGAATCAAATGAGAGTCAAATACATTCAAACAAAGCTAAATTTAAATCAAATAAAAGTCAAATACATTCTACAAAGCTAATTGAATCAAATCAAATGCTAAAAGTCAAACACATTCAAACAAAGCTAAATCAATGAAAGTCAAAGAATCAAATGAAAGTCAAACACATTCAAACAAAGCTAATCAAATGAAATCAAACACATTCAAACAAGCTAATTTTAATTAAATGAAATCAAATACATTCTACAAAGCTAATTGAATCAAATGAAAGTCAAACATTCAAACAAAGCATTCAAATACATTCTATTGAAACAAATTCAAATTTATTTGAAAACAAATGCCAAACAAACACATTCAAACAAAGATTTTGAATCAAATGAAAGTCAAATACATGAAAGCTAATTGAATCAAATGAAAGTCAAACACATTCAAATAAAGCTATATGAATCAAATGAAAGTCAAATACATTCTATAACAAATGAAAGTCAAACACATTCAAACAAAGCTTTTTGAATCAAATGAGAGTCAAATAAATTCAAACAAAGCTAATTAAATCAAATAAAAGTAAAATACATTCAAAAAGCTAATTGAATCAAATGAAAGTCAAAACATTCAACAAAGCTTTTAAATCAAATGAAAGTCAAACACATTCAAACAAAGCTATGGAAAATCAAATGAAAGTGAAATGCATTCTACAAAGCAAATGTATCTAAAATGAAATTCAAAACACATTCAAAACAAAGTTATTTGATTCAAATTGAAAGTCAAATACATTCTACAAAGCTAATTGAATCAAATGAAAGTCAAACACATTCAAACAAAGCTATTTGATCAAATGAGAGTCAAATAAATTCAATCAAAGCTAATTAAATAAAATAAAAATAAAATACATTCTACAAAGCAAATTGAATCAAATGAAAGTCAAACACATTCAAACAAAGTCTTTTAAATCAAATGAAAGTCAAACACATTCAAAAAAAGCTTTTAATTTAAATGAAAGTCAAACACATTCAAACAAAGCTATATAAATCAAATGAAAGTGAAATGCATTCTACAAAGCAAATTGAATTAAATGAAATTCAAACACATTCAAACAATGCTATTTGAATCAAATGACAATAAAATACATTCTACAAAGCTAATTGAATCAATTGAAAGTCAAACACATTCAAACAAAGCTATTTGAATCAAATGAAAGTCAAATACATTCTACAAAGCTAATTGAATCAAATGAAAGTTAAACACATTCAAACAAATCTAATTGAATCAAATGAAAGTCAAACACATTCAAACAAAGCTATTTTAATTAAATGAATGTCAAATACATTCTACAAAGCTAATTGAATCAAATGAAAGTCAAACACATTCAAACAAAGCTATTTGAAGAAAATGAAAGTCAAATACATTCTACAAAAGCAAATTGAAACAAATGAAAGTCAAACACAGTCAAACAAAGTTATTTGACTCAAATGAAAGTCAAATACATTCTACAAAGCTAATTAAATCAAATGTAAGTCAAACACATTCAAACAAAGCTATTTGAATCAAATGAAAGTCAAACACATTCAAACAAAGATTTTGAATCAAATGAAAGTCAAATACATTCGACAAAGCTAATTGAATCAAATGAAAGTCAAACACATTCAAATAAAGCTATGTGAATCAAATGAAAGTCAAATACATTCTATAAAGCTAATTGAATCAAATGAAAGTCAAACTCATTCAAACAAAGCTATTTAAATCAAAGGAGAGTCAAATAAAATCAAACAAAGCTAATTAAATCAAATAAAAGTAAAAATACATTCTACAAGGCTAATTAAATCTAATGAAAGTCAAACACATTCAAACAAAGCCTTTTAAATCAAATGAAAGTCAAACACATTCAAAAAAAGCTTTTTAATTTAAATGAAAGTCAAACACATTCAAACAAAGCTATATAAATCAAATGAAAGTGAAATGCATTCTACAAAGCAAATTGATCTAAATGAAATTCAAACACATTCAAACAAAGCTATTTGAATCAAATGACAGTAAAATACATTCTACAAAGCTAATTGAATCAATTGAAAGTCAAACACATTCAAACAAAGCTATTTGAATCAAATGAAAGTCAAATATATTCTACAAAGCTAATTGAATCAAATGAAAGTCAAACACATTCAAACAAAGCTAATTGAATCAAATGAATGTCAAACACATTCAAACAAAGCTATTTTAATTAAATGAATGTCAAATACATTCTACAAAGCTAATTGAATCAAATGAAAGTCAAACACATTCAAACAAAGCTATTTGAAGAAAATGAAAGTCAAATACATTCAACAAAGCAAATTGAAACAAATGAAAGTCAAACACAGTTAAACAAAGTTATTTGATTCAAATGAAAGTCAAATACATTCTACAAAGCTAATTGAATCAAATGAAAGTCAAACACATTCAAACAAAGCTATTTGAATCAAATGAGAGTCAAATAAATTCAATCAAAGCTAATTAAATAAAATAAAAATAAAATACATTCTACAAAGCAAATTGAATCAAATGAAAGTCAAACACATTCAAACAAAGTCTTTTAAATCAAATGAAAGTCAAACACATTCAAAAAAAGCTTTTTAATTTAAATGAAAGTCAAACACATTCAAACAAAGTTATATAAATCAAATGAAAGTGAAATGCATTCTACAAAGCAAATTGAATTAAATGAAATTCAAACACATTCAAACAAAGATATTTGAATCATATGACAGTAAAATACATTCTACAAAGCTAATTGAATCAATTGAAAGTCAAACACATTCAAACAAAGCTATTTGAATCAAATGAAAATCAAATACATTCTACAAAGCTAATTGAATCAAATGAAAGTTAAACACATTCAAACAAAGCTAATTGAATCAAATGAAAGTCAAACACATTCAAACAAAGCTATTTTAATTAAATGAATGTCAAATACATTTTACAAAGCTAATTGAATCAAATGAAAGTCAAACACATTCAAACAAAGCTATTTGAAGAAAATGAAAGTCAAATACATTCTACAAAGCAAACTGAAACAAATGAAAGTCAAACACAGTCAAACAAAGTTATTTGATTCAAATGAAAGTCAAATACATTCTACAAAGCTAATTGAACCAAATGAAAGTCAAACACATTCAAACAAACCTGTTTGAATCAAATGAAAGTCAAATACATTCTACAAAGCTAATTGAATCAAATGAAAGTCAAACACATTCAAATAAAGCTGTTTGAATCAAATGAGAGTCAAATAAATTCAATCAAAGCTAATTAAATAAAATAAAAATAAAATACATTCTACAAAGCTAATTGAATCAAATGAAAGTCAAACAAATTCAAACAAAGTCTTTTAAATTAAATAAAAGTCAAACACATTCAAAAAAAGCTTTTTAATTTAAATGAAAGTCAAACACATTCAAACAAAGCTATATAAATCAAATGAAAGTGAAATGCATTCTACAAAGCAAATTGAATTAAATGAAAATTCAATCACATTCAAACAATGCTATTTGAATCAAATGACAGTAAAATACATTCTACAAAGCTAATTGAATCAATTGAAAGTCAAACACATTCAAACAAAGCTATTTGAATCAAATGAAAGTCAAATACATTCTACAAAGCTACTTGAATCAAATGAAAGTTAAACACATTCAAACAAATCTAATTGAATCAAATGAAAGTCAAACACATTCAAACAAAGCTATTTAATTAAATGAATGTCAAATACATTCTACAAAGCTAATTGAATCAAATGAAAGTCAAACACATTCAAACAAAGCTATTTGAAGAAAATGAAAGTCAAATACATTCTACAAAGCAAATTGAAACAAATGAAAGTCAAACACAGTCAAACAAAGTTATTTGACTCAAATGAAAGTCAAATACATTCTACAAAGCTAATTAAATCAAATGAAAGTCAAACACATTCAAACAAAGCTATTTGAATCAAATGAAAGTCAAACACATTCAAACAAAGATTTTGAATCAAATGAAAGTCAAATACATTTAACAAAGCTAATTGAATTAAATGAAAGTCAAACACATTCAAATAAAGCTATATGAATCAAATGACAGTAAAATACATTCTACAAAGCTAATTGAATTAAATGAAAGTCAAACACATTCAAACAAAGCTATATAAATCAAATGAAAGTGAAATGCATTCTACAAAGCAAATTGAATTAAATGAAATTCAATCACATTCAAACAATGCTATTTGAATCAAATGACAGTAAAATACATTCTACAAAGCTAATTGAATCAATTGAAAGTCAAACACATTCAAACAAAGCTATTTGAATCAAATGAAAGTCAAATACATTCTACAAAGCTACTTGAATCAAATGAAAGTTAAACACATTCAAACAAATCTAATTGAATCAAATGAAAGTCAAACTCATTCAAACAAAGCTATTTGAATCAAAGGAGAGTCAAATAAATTCAAACAAAGCTAATTAAATCAAATAAAAGTAAAATACATTCTACAAGGCTAATTAAATCTAATGAAAGTCAAACACATTCAAACAAAGCCTTTTAAATCAAATGAAAGTCAAACACATTCAAAAAAAGCTTTTTAATTTAAATAAAAGTCAAACACATTCAAACAAAGCTATATAAATCAAATGAAAGTGAAATGCATTCTACAAAGCAAATTGATCTAAATGAAATTCAAACACATTCAAACAAAGCTATTTGAATCAAATGACAGTAAAATACATTCTACAAAGCTAATTGAATCAATTGAAAGTCAAACACATTCAAACAAAGCTATTTAAAATCAAATGAAAGTCAAATACATTCTACAAAGCTAATTGAATCAAATGAAAGTCAATCACATTCAAACAAAGCTAATTGAATCAAATGAAAGTTAAACACGTTCAAACAAAGGTATTTTAATTAAATGAATGTCAAATACATTCTACAAAGCTAATTGAATCAAATGAAAGTCAAACACATTCTAACAAAGCTAATTGAATCAAATGAATGTCAAACACATTCAAACAAAGCTATTTTAATTAAATGAATGTCAAATACATTCTACAAAGCTAATTGAATCAAATGAAAGTCAAACACATTCAAACAAAGCTAATTAAATAAAATAAAAGTAAAATACATTCTACAAAGCTAATTGAATCAAATGAAAGTCAAACACATTCAAACATAGTCTTTTAAATCAAATGAAAGTCAAACACATTCAAAAAAAGCTTTTTAATTTAAATGAAAGTCAAACACATTCAAACAAAGCTATATAAATCAAATGAAAGTGAAATGCATTCTACAAAGCAAATTGAATTAAATGAAATTCAAACACATTCAAACAAAGCTATTTGAATCAAATGACAGTAAAATACATTCTACAAAGCTAATTGAATCAAATGAAAGTCAAACACATTCAAACAAAGCTATTTGAATCAAATGATAGTCAAATACGTTCTACAAAGCTAATTGTATCAAATGAAAGTCAAACACATTCAAACAAAGCTATTTGAATAAAATGAAAGTGAAATGCATTCTACAAAGCTAATTGAATCAAATGAAAGTGAAACACATTCAAACAAAGCTATTTGAATCAAATGAGAGTCAAATACATTCAAACAAAGCTAATTAAATCAAATAAGAGTCAAATACATTCTACAAAGCTAATTGAATCATATAAAAGTCAAACACATTCAAACAAAGCTAATTGAATTAAATGGAAGTCAAATACATTCTACAAAGCTAATTGAAATAAATTAAAGTCAAACACATTCAAAATAAGCTAATTGAATTTAATGAAAGTCAAATACATTCAAACAAAGCTTTCGAATCAAGTGAAAGTCAAATACATTCTACAAAGCTAATTGAATCAAATGAAAGTCAAACACATTCAAACAAAGCTATTTGAATCAAATGAAGGTCAAATACATTCTACTAAGCTAATTGAATCAAATGAAAGTCAAACACATTCAAACAAAGCTATTTGAATCAAATGACAGTCAAATACGTCAAACAAAGCTATTTTAATTAAATGAATGTCAAATACATTCTACAAAGCTAATTGAATCAAATGAAAGTCAAACACATTCAAACAAAGCTATTTGAAGAAAATGAAAGTCAAATACATTCTACAAAGAAAATTGAATCAAATGAAAGTCAAACACAGTCAAACAAAGTTATTTGATTCAAATGAAAGTCAAATTCTTCTACAAAGCTAATTGAATCAAATGAAAGTCAAACACATTCAAACAAAGCTAATTAAATCAAATAAAAGTCAAATACATTCTACAAAGCTAATTGAATCATATAAAAGTCAAACACATTCAAACAAAGCTAATTGAATCAAATGGAAGTCAAATACATTCTACAAAGCTAATTGAATTAAATTAAAGTCAAACATATTCAAAATAAGCTAATTGAATTTAATAAAAGTCAAACACATTCAAACAAAGCTTTTGAATCAAGTGAAAGTCAAATACATTCTACAAAGCTAATTGAATCAAATGAAAGTCAAACACATTCAAACAAAGCTATTTGAATCAAATGAAAGTCAAATACATTCTACTAAGCTAATTGAATCAAATGAAAGTCAAACACATTCAAACAAAGCTATTTGAATCAAATGAAAGTCAAACACATTCAAACAAAGCTATTTGAAGAAAATGAAAGTCAAACACATTCTACAAAGCTAATTGAATTAAATGAAAACCAAACACATTCAAACAAAGCTATTTGAAGAAAATGAAAGTCAAACATAGTCAAACAAAGTTATTTGATTCAAATGAAAGTCAAATACATTCTACAAAGCTAATTGAATCAAATGAAAGTCAAACACATTCAAACAAAGCTAATTAAATCAAATAAAAGTCAAATACATTCTACAAAGCTAATTAAATCAAATGAAAGTCAAACACATTCAAACAAAGCTGTTTGAATTAAATGAGAGTCAAATAAATTCAAACAAAGCTAATTAAATAAAATAAAAGTAAAATACATTCTACAAAGCTAATTGAATCAAATGAAAGTCAAACACATTCAAACAAAGTCTTTTAAATCAAATGAAAGTCAAACACATTCAAAAAAAGCTTTTTAATTTAAATGAAAGTCAAACACATTCAAACGAAGCTATATAAATCAAATGAAAGTGAAATGCATTCTACAAAGCAAATTGAATTAAATGAAATTCAAACACATTCAAACAAAGCTATTTGAATCAAATGACAGTAAAATACATTCTACAAAGCTAATTGAATCAAATGAAAGTCAAACACATTCAATCAAAGCTATTTGAATCAAATGATAGTCAAATACGTTCTACAAAGCTAATTGTATCAAATGAAAGTCAAACACATTCAAACAAAGCTATTTGAATAAAATGAAAGTGAAATGCATTCTACAAAGCTAATTGAATCAAATGAAAGTGAAACACATTCAAACAAAGCTATTTGAATCAAATGAGAGTCAAATACATTCAAACAAAGCTTATTAAATCAAATAAGAGTCAAATACATTTTACAAAGCTAGTTGAATCATATAAAAGTCAAACACATTCAAACAAAGCTAATTGAATTAAATGGAAGTCAAATACATTCTACAAAGCTAATTGAATTAAATTAAAGTCAAACACATTCAAAATAAGCTAATTGAATTTAATGAAAGTCAAACACATTCAAACAAAGCTTTCGAATCAAGTGAAAGTCACATACATTCTACAAAGCTAATTGAATCAAATGAAAGTCAAACACATTCAAACAAAGCTATTTTAATTAAATGAATGTCAAATACATTCTACAAAGCTAATTGAATCAAATGAAAGTCAAACACATTCAAACAAAGCTATTTGAAGAAAATGAAAGTCAAATACATTCAACAAAGCAAATTGAAACAAATGAAAGTCAACCACAGTCAAACAAAGTTATTTGACTCAAATGAAAGTCTAATACATTCTATAAAGCTAATTGAATGAAAATGAATGTCAAACACATTCAAACAAAACTATTTGAATCAAATGAAAGTCAAACACATTCAAACAAAGATTTTGAATCAAATGAAAGTCAAATACATTCTACAAAGCTAATTGAATCAAATGAAAGTCAAACACATTCAAATAAAGCTATTTTAATCAAATGATAGTTAAATACATTCTACAAAGCTAATTGAATCAAATTAAAGTCAAACACATTCAAACAAAGCTATTTGAATCAAAGGAGAGTCAAATAAATTCAAACAAAGCTAATTAAATCAAATAAAAGTAAAATACATTCTACAAAGCTAATTGAATCAAATGAAAGTCAAACACATTCAAACAAAGCCTTTTAAATCAAATGAAAGTCAAACACATTCAAAAAAAAGCTTTTTAATTTAAATGAAAGTCAAACACATTCAAACAAAGCTATATAAATATAATGAAAGTGAAATGCATTCTACAAAGCAAATTGAATTAAATGAAATTCAAACACATTCAAACAAAGTTATTTGAATCAAAGGACAGTAAAATACATTCTACAAAGCTAATTGAATCAATTGAAAGTCAAACACATTCAAACAAAGCTATTTGAATCAAATGAAAGTCAAATACATTCTACAAAGCTAATTGAATCAAATGAAAGTCAAACACATTCAAACAAAGCTAATTGAATCAAATGAAAGTCAAACACATTCAAACAAAGCTATTTTAATTAAATGAATGTCAAATACATTCTGCAAAGCTAATTGAATCAAATGAAAGTCAAACACATTCAAATAAAGCTATTTCAATAAAATGAAAGTCAAATACATTCTATAAAGCTAATTGAATCAAATGAAAGTCAAACACATTCAAACAAAGCTATTTGAATCAAAGGAGAGTCAAATAAATTCAAACAAAGCTAATTAAATCAAATAAAAGTAAAATACATTCTACAAAGCTAATTGAATCAAATGAAAGTCAAACACATTCAAACAAAGCCTTTTAAATCAAATGAAAGTCAAACACATTCAAACAAAGTCTTTTAAATCAAATGAAAGTCAAACACATTCAAAAAAAGCTTTTTAATTTAAATGAAAGTCAAACACATTCAAACGAAGCTATATAAATCAAATGAAAGTGAAATGCATTCTACAAAGCAAATTGAATTAAATGAAATTCAAACACATTCAAACAAAGCTATTTGAATCAAATGACAGTAAAATACATTCTACAAAGCTAATTGAATCAAATGAAAGTCAAACACATTCAATCAAAGCTATTTGAATCAAATGATAGTCAAATACGTTCTACAAAGCTAATTGTATCAAATGAAAGTCAAACACATTCAAACAAAGCTATTTGAATAAAATGAAAGTGAAATGCATTCTACAAAGCTAATTGAATCAAATGAAAGTGAAACACATTCAAACAAAGCTATTTGAATCAAATGAGAGTCAAATACATTCAAACAAAGCTTATTAAATCAAATAAGAGTCAAATACATTTTACAAAGCTAGTTGAATCATATAAAAGTCAAACACATTCAAACAAAGCTAATTGAATTAAATGGAAGTCAAATACATTCTACAAAGCTAATTGAATTAAATTAAAGTCAAACACATTCAAAATAAGCTAATTGAATTTAATGAAAGTCAAACACATTCAAACAAAGCTTTCGAATCAAGTGAAAGTCACATACATTCTACAAAGCTAATTGAATCAAATGAAAGTCAAACACATTCAAACAAAGCTATTTTAATTAAATGAATGTCAAATACATTCTACAAAGCTAATTGAATCAAATGAAAGTCAAACACATTCAAACAAAGCTATTTGAAGAAAATGAAAGTCAAATACATTCAACAAAGCAAATTGAAACAAATGAAAGTCAACCACAGTCAAACAAAGTTATTTGACTCAAATGAAAGTCTAATACATTCTATAAAGCTAATTGAATGAAAATGAATGTCA
The DNA here is from genome assembly GCF_001683475.1 of Chenopodium quinoa. Classification (NCBI taxonomy): domain Eukaryota; kingdom Viridiplantae; phylum Streptophyta; class Magnoliopsida; order Caryophyllales; family Amaranthaceae; genus Chenopodium; species Chenopodium quinoa. The sequence goes on from NW_018745441.1 coordinate 75,960, forward strand.
AACACATTCAAACAAAACTATTTGAATCAAATGAAAGTCAAACACATTCAAACAAAGATTTTGAATCAAATGAAAGTCAAATACATTCTACAAAGCTAATTGAATCAAATGAAAGTCAAACACATTCAAATAAAGCTATTTTAATCAAATGATAGTTAAATACATTCTACAAAGCTAATTGAATCAAATTAAAGTCAAACACATTCAAACAAAGCTATTTGAATCAAAGGAGAGTCAAATAAATTCAAACAAAGCTAATTAAATCAAATAAAAGTAAAATACATTCTACAAAGCTAATTGAATCAAATGAAAGTCAAACACATTCAAACAAAGCCTTTTAAAATCAAATGAAAGTCAAACACATTCAAAAAAAGCTTTTTAATTTAAATGAAAGTCAAACACATTCAAACAAAGCTATATAAATATAATGAAAGTGAAATGCATTCTACAAAGCAAATTGAATTAAATGAAATTCAAACACATTCAAACAAAGTTATTTGAATCAAAGGACAGTAAAATACATTCTACAAAGCTAATTGAATCAATTGAAAGTCAAACACATTCAAACAAAGCTATTTGAATCAAATGAAAGTCAAATACATTCTACAAAGCTAATTGAATCAAATGAAAGTCAAACACATTCAAACAAAGCTAATTGAATCAAATGAAAGTCAAACACATTCAAACAAAGCTATTTTAATTAAATGAATGTCAAATACATTCTGCAAAGCTAATTGAATCAAATGAAAGTCAAACACATTCAAATAAAGCTATTTCAATAAAATGAAAGTCAAATACATTCTATAAAGCTAATTGAATCAAATGAAAGTCAAACACATTCAAACAAAGCTATTTGAATCAAAGGAGAGTCAAATAAATTCAAACAAAGCTAATTAAATCAAATAAAAGTAAAATACATTCTACAAAGCTAATTGAATCAAATGAAAGTCAAACACATTCAAACAAAGCCTTTTAATCAAATGAAAGTCAAACACATTCAAACAAAGCTATGAAAATCAAATGAAAGTGAAATGCATTCTACAAAGCAAATGTATCTAAATGAAATTCAAACACATTCAAACAAAGTTATTTGATTCAAATTAAAGTCAAATACATTCTACAAAGCTAATTCAATCAAATGCAAGTCAAACACATTCAAACAAAGCTGTTTGAATCAAATGAGAGTCAAATAAATTCAATCAAAGCTAATTAAATAAAATAAAAGTAAAATACATTCTACAATGCTAATTGAATCAAATGAAAGTCAAACACATTCAAACAAAGTCTTTTAAATCAAATAAAAGTCAAACACATTCAAAAAAAGCTTTTTAATTTAAATGAAAGTCAAACACATTAAAACAAAGCTATATAAATCAAATGAAAGTGAAATGCATTCTACAAAGCAAATTGAATTAAATGAAATTCAAACACATTCAAACAATGCTATTTGAATCAAATGACAGTAAAATACATTCTACAAAGCTAATTGAATCAATTGAAAGTCAAACACATTCAAACAAAGCTATTTGAATCAAATGAAAGTCAAATACATTCTACAAAGCTAATTGAATCAAATGAAAGTTAAACACATTCAAACAAATCTAATTGAATCAAATGAAAGTCAAACACATTCAAACAAAGCTATTTTAATTAAATGAATGTCAAATACATTCTACAAAGCTAATTGAATCAAATGAAAGTCAAACACATTCAAACAAAGCTATTTGAAGAAAATGAAAGTCAAATACATTCTACAAAGCAAATTGAAACAAATGAAAGTCAAACACAGTCAAACAAAGTTATTTGACTCAAATGAAAGTCAAATACATTCTACAAAGCTAATTAAATCAAATGTAAGTCAAACACATTCAAACAAAGCTATTTGAATCAAATGAAAGTCAAACACATTCAAACAAAGATTTTGAATCAAATGAAAGTCAAATACATTCAACAAAGCTAATTGAATCAAATGAAAGTCAAACACATTCAAATAAAGCTATGTGAATCAAATGAAAGTCAAATACATTCTATAAAGCTAATTGAATCAAATGAAAGTCAAACTCATTCAAACAAAGCTATTTGAATCAAAGGATAGTCAAATAAATTCAAACAAAGCTAATTAAATCAAATAAAAGTAAAATACATTCTACAAGGCTAATTAAATCTAATGAAAGTCAAACACATTCAAACAAAGCCTTTTAAATCAAATGAAAGTCAAACACATTCAAAAAAAGCTTTTTAATTTAAATGAAAGTCAAACACATTCAAACAAAGCTATATAAATCAAATGAAAGTGAAATGCATTCTACAAAGCAAATTGATCTAAATGAAATTCAAACACATTCAAACAAAGCTATTTGAATCAAATGACAGTAAAATACATTCTACAAAGCTAATTGAATCAATTGAAAGTCAAACACATTCAAACAAAGCTATTTGAATCAAATGAAAGTCAAATATATTCTACAAAGCTAATTGAATCAAATGAAAGTCAAACACATTCAAACAAAGCTAATTGAATCAAATGAATGTCAAACACATTCAAACAAAGCTATTTTAATTAAATGAATGTCAAATACATTCTACAAAGCTAATTGAATCAAATGAAAGTCAAACACATTCAAACAAAGCTATTTGAAGAAAATGAAAGTCAAATACATTCAACAAAGAAAATTGAAACAAATGAAAGTCAAACACAGTCAAACAAAGTTATTTGATTCAAATGAAAGTCAAATACATTCTACAAAGCTAATTGAATCAAATGAAAGTCAAACACATTCAAACAAAGCTATTTGAATCAAATGAGAGTCAAATAAATTCAATCAAAGCTAATTAAATAAAATAAAAATAAAATACATTCTACAAAGCAAATTGAATCAAATGAAAGTCAAACACATTCAAACAAAGTCTTTTAAATCAAATGAAAGTCAAACACATTCAAAAAAAGCTTTTTAATTTAAATGAAAGTCAAACACATTCAAACAAAGTTATATAAATCAAATAAAAGTGAAATGCATTCTACAAAGCAAATTGAATTAAATGAAATTCAAACACATTCAAACAAAGATATTTGAATCATATGACAGTAAAATACATTCTACAAAGCTAATTGAATCAATTGAAAGTCAAACACATTCAAACAAAGCTATTTGAATCAAATGAAAATCAAATACATTCTACAAATCTAATTGAATCAAATGAAAGTTAAACACATTCAAACAAAGCTAATTGAATCAAATGAAAGTCAAACACATTCAAACAAAGCTATTTTAATTAAATGAATGTCAAATACATTCTACAAAGCTAATTGAATCAAATGAAAGTCAAACACATTCAAACAAAGCTATTTGAAGAAAATGAAAGTCAAATACATTCTACAAAGCAAACTGAAACAAATGAAAGTCAAACACAGTCAAACAAAGTTATTTGATTCAAATGAAAGTCAAATACATTCTACAAAGCTAATTGAACCAAATGAAAGTCAAACACATTCAAACAAACCTGTTTGAATCAAATGAAAGTCAAATACATTCTACAAAGCTAATTGAATCAAATGAAAGTCAAACACATTCAAATAAAGCTGTTTGAATCAAATGAGAGTCAAATAAATTCAATCAAAGCTAATTAAATAAAATAAAAATAAAATACATTCTACAAAGCTAATTGAATCAAATGAAAGTCAAACACATTCAAATAAAGTCTTTTAAATTAAATAAAAGTCAAACACATTCAAAAAAAGCTTTTTAATTTAAATGAAAGTCAAACACATTCAAACAAAGCTATATAAATCAAATGAAAGTGAAATGCATTCTACAAAGCAAATTGAATTAAATGAAATTCAATCACATTCAAACAATGCTATTTGAATCAAATGACAGTAAAATACATTCTACAAAGCTAATTGAATCAATTGAAAGTCAAACACATTCAAACAAAGCTATTTGAATCAAATGAAAGTCAAATACATTCTACAAAGCTAATTGAATCAAATGAAAGTTAAACACATTCAAACAAATCTAATTGAATCAAATGAAAGTCAAACACATTCAAAACAAAGCTATTTTAATTAAATGAATGTCAAATACATTCTACAAAGCTAATTGAATCAAATGAAAGTCAAACACAGTCAAACAAAGTTATTTGACTCAAATGAAAGTCAAATACATTCTACAAAGCTAATTAAATCAAATGAAAGTCAAACACATTCAAACAAAGCTATTTGAATCAAATGAAAGTCAAACACATTCAAACAAAGATTTTGAATCAAATGAAAGTCAAATACATTTAACAAAGCTGATTGAATTAAATGAAAGTCAAACTCATTCAAACAAAGCTATTTGAATCAAAGGAGAGTTCAAATAAATTCAAACAAAGCTAATTAAATCAAATAAAAGTAAAATACATTCTACAAGGCTAATTAAATCTAATAAAAGTCAAACACATTCAAACAAAGCCTTTTAAATCAAATGAAAGTCAAACACATTCAAAAAAAGCTTTTTAATTTAAATAAAAGTCAAAACACATTCAAACAAAGCTATATAAATCAAATGAAAGTGAAAATGCATTCTACAAAGCAAATTGATCTAAATGAAATTCAAACACATTCAAACAAAGCTATTTGAATCAAATGACAGTAAAATACATTCTACAAAGCTAATTGAATCAATTGAAAGTCAAACACATTTCAAACCAAAGCTATTTACAATCAAATAAGTCAAATGAAAGAAGTCAATATACATTCTACAAAGCTAATTGAATCAAATGAAAGTAAACACATTCAAACAAAGCTAATTGAATCAAATGAAAGTTAAACACGTTCAAACAAAGGTATTTTAATTAAATGAATGTCAAATACATTCTACAAAGCTAATTGAATCAAATGAAAGTCAAACACATTCCAAACAAGAATCAAAATAATGTAAACACATTCAAAAAAGCTATTTAATTAAATGAATTCAAATACATTCTACAAGCTAATTGAATCAAATGAAAGTCAAACACATTCAAACAAAGCTAATTAAATAAAATAAAAGTAAAATACATTCTACAAAGCTAATTGAATCAAATGAAAGTCAAACACATTCAAACATAGTCTTTTAAATCAAATGAAAGTCAAACACATTCAAAAAAAGCTTTTTAATTTAAATGAAAGTCAAACACATTCAAACAAAGCTATATAAATCAAATGAAAGTGAAATGCATTCTACAAAGCAAATTGAATTAAATGAAATTCAAACACATTCAAACAAAGCTATTTGAATCAAATGACAGTTAAATACATTCTACAAAGCTAATTGAATCAAATGAAAGTCAAACACATTCAAACAAAGCTATTTGAATCAAATGATAGTCAAATACGTTCTACAAAAGCTAATTGTATCAAATGAAAGTCAAACACATTCAAACAAAGCTATTTGAATAAAATGAAAGTGAAATGCATTCTACAAAGCTAATTGAATCAAATGAAAGTGAAACACATTCAAACAAAGCTATTTGAATCAAATGAGAGTCAAATACATTCAAACAAAGCTAATTAAATCAAATAAGAGTCAAATACATTTTACAAAGCTAATTGAATCATATAAAAGTCAAACACATTCAAACAAAGCTAATTGAATTAAATAGAAGTCAAATACATTCTACAAAGCTAATTGAAATAAATTAAAGTCAAACACATTCAAAATAAGCTAATTGAATTTAATGAAAGTCAAATACATTCAAACAAAGCTTTCGAATCAAGTGAAAGTCTAATACATTCTACAAAGCTAATTGAATCAAATGAAAGTCAAACACATTCAAACAAAGCTATTTGAATCAAATGAAGGTCAAATACATTCTACTAAGCTAATTGAATCAAATGAAAGTCAAACACATTCAAACAAAGCTATTTGAATCAAATGACAGTCAAATACGTTCAAACAAAGCTATTTTAATTAAATGAATGTCAAATACATTCTACAAAGCTAATTGAATCAAATGAAAGTCAAACACATTCAAACAAAGCTATTTGAAGAAAATGAAAGTCAAATACATTCTACAAAGAAAATTGAATCAAATGAAATTCAAACACATTCAAACAAAGCTATTTGAATCAAATGACAGTAAAATACATTCTACAAAGCTAATTGAATCAAATGAAAGTCAAACACATTCAATCAAAGCTATTTGAATCAAATGATAGTCAAATACGTTCTACAAAGCTAATTGTATCAAATGAAAGTCAAACACATTCAAACAAAGCTATTTGAATAAAATGAAAGTGAAATGCATTCTACAAAGCTAATTGAATCAAATGAAGTGAAACACATTCAAACAAAGCTATTTGAATCAAATGAGAGTCAAATACATTCAAACAATGCTAATTAAATCAAATAAGAGTCAAATACATTTTACAAAGCTAGTTGAATCATATAAAAGTCAAACACATTCAAACAAAGCTAATTGAATTAAATGGAAGTCAAATACATTCTACAAAGCTAATTGAATTAAATTAAAGTCAAACACATTCAAAATAAGCTAATTGAATTTAATGAAAGTCAAACACATTCAAACAAAGCTTTCGAATCACGTGAAAGTCACATACATTCTACAAAGCTAATTGAATCAAATGAAAGTCAAACACATTCAAACAAAGCTATTTGAATCAAATAAAAGTCAAATACATTATACTAAGCTAATTGAATCAAATGAAAGGCAAACACATTCAAACAAAACTATTTGAATCAAATGACAGTCAAATACGTTCTACAAAGCTAATTGTATCAAATGAAAGTCAAACACATTCAAACAAAGCTATTTGAATAAAATGAAAGTGAAATGCATTCTACAAAGCTAATTGAATCAAATGAAAGTGAAACACATTCAAACAAAGCTATTTGAATCAAATAAGAGTCATATACATTCAAACAAAGCTAATTAAATCCAATAAGAGTCAAATACATTCTACAAAGCTAATTGAATCAGATGAAAGTCAAACACATTCAAACAAAGCTAATTGAATTAACTGAAAGTCAAATACATTCAACAAAGCGAATTGAATCAAATGAAAGTCAAACACATTCAAACAAAGCTAATTGAATCAAATGAAAGTCAAACACATTCAAACAAAGATTTTGTATTAAATGAAAGTAAAATACATTCTACAAAGCTAATTGAATCAAATGAAAGTCAAACACATTCAAAAAAAAAGCTATTGAAATCAAATGAAAGTCAAATACATTCTACAAAGCTAATTGAATCAAATGAAAGTCAAACACATTCAAACAAAGTTATTTGAATCAAATGAGAGTCAAATAAATTCAAACAAAGCTAATTAAATCAAATAAAAGTAAAATACATTCTACAAAGCTAATTGCGTCAAATGAAAGTCAAACACATTCAAAAAAGCTTTGTAATTTAAATGATAGTCAAACACATTCAAATAAAGCTATATAAATCAAATGAAAGTGAAATGTATTCTACAAAGCAAATTGAATTAAATGAAAGTCAAACACATTCTAACAAAGCTATTTGAATCAAATGAAAGTAAAATACATTCTACAAAGCTAATTGAATAAAATGAAAGTCAAACACATTCAAACAAAGTCTTTTAAATCAAATGTAAGTCAAACACATTCAAAAAAAGCTTTTTAATTTAAATGAAAGTCAAACACATTCAAACAAAGCTATATAAATCAAATGAAAGTGAAATGCATTCTACAATGCAAATTGAATTAAATGAAATTCAAACACATTCAAACAAAGCTATTTGAATCAAATGACAGTAAAATACATTCTACAAAGCTAATTGAATCAATTGAAAGTCAAACACATTCAAACAAAGCTATTTGAATCTAATGAAAGTCAAATACATTCTACAAAGCTAATTGAATCAAATGAAAGTTAAACACATTCAAACAAATTTAATTGAATCAAATGAATGTCAAACACATTCAAACAAAGCTATTTTAATTAAATGAATGTCAAATACATTCTACAAAGCTAATTGAATCAAATGAAAGTCAAACACATTCAAACAAAGCTATTTGAAGAAAATGAAATTCAAATACATTCAACAAAGCAAATTGAAACAAATGAAAGTCAACCACAGTCAAACAAAGTTATTTGACTCAAATGAAAGTCTAATACATTCTATAAAGCTAATTGAATCAAATGAAAGTCAAACACATTCAAACAAAACTATTTGAATCAAATGAAAGTCAAACACATTCAAACAAAGATTTTGAATCAAATGAAAGTCAAATACATTCTACAAAGCTAATTGAATCAAATGAAAGTCAAACACATTCAAATAAAGCTATTTGAATCAAATGATAGTTAAATACATTCTACAAAGCTAATTGAATCAAATTAAAGTCAAACACATTCAAACAAAGCTATTTGAATCAAAGGAGAGTCAAATAAATTCAAACAAAGCTAATTAAATCAAATAAAAGTAAAATACATTCTACAAAGCTAATTGAATCAAATGAAAGTCAAACACATTCAAACAAAGCCTTTTAAATCAAATGAAAGTCAAACACATTCAAAAAAAGCTTTTTAATTTAAATGAAAGTCAAACACATTCAAACAAAGCTATATAAATATAATGAAAGTGAAATGCATTCTACAAAGAAAATTGAATTAAATGAAATTCAAACACATTCAAACAAAGTTATTTGAATCAAAGGACAGTAAAATAGATTCTACAAAGCTAATTGAATCAACTGAAAGTCAAACACATTCAAACAAAGCTATTTGAATCAAATGAAAGTCAAATACATTCTACAAAGCTAATTGAATCAAATGAAAGTCAAACACATTCAAACAAAGGTAATTGAATCAAATGAAAGTCAAACACATTCAAACAAAGCTATTTTAATTAAATGAATGTCAAATACATTCTACAAAGCTAATTGAATCAAATGAAAGTCAAACACATTCAAACAAAGCTATTTGAAGAAAATGAAAGTCAAATACATTCTACAAAGCAAATTGAAACAAATGAAAGTGAAACACAGTCAAACAAAGTTATTTGACTCAAATGAAAGTCAAATACATTCTAGAAAGCTAATTGAATCAAATGAAAGTCAAACACATTCAAACAAAGATTTCGAATCAAATAAAAGTCAAATACATTCTACAAAGCTAATTGAATCAAATGAAAGTCAAACACATTCAAATAAAGCTATATCAATAAAATGAAAGTCAAATACATTCTATAAAGCTAATTGAATCAAATGAAAGTCAAACACATTCAAACAAAGCTATTTGAATCAAAGGAGAGTCAAATAAATTCAAACAAAGCTAATTAAATCAAATAAAAGTAAAATACATTCTACAAAGCTAATTGAATCAAATGAAAGTCAAAAACATTCAAACAAAGCCTTTTAAATCAAATGAAAGTCAAACACATTCAAACAAAGCTATGAAAATCAAATGAAAGTGAAATGCATTCTACAAAGCAAATGTATCTAAATGAAATTCAAACACATTCAAACAAAGTTATTTGATTCAAATTAAAGTCAAATACATTCTACAAAGCTAATTGAATCAAATGCAAGTCAAACACATTCAAACAAAGCTGTTTGAATCAAATGAGAGTCAAATAAATTCAATCAAAGCTAATTAAATAAAATAAAAATAAAATACATTCTACAATGCTAATTGAATCAAATGAAAGTCAAACACATTCAAACAAAGTCTTTTAAATCAAATAAAAGTCAAACACATTCAAAAAAAGCTTTTTAATTTAAATGAAAGTCAAACACATTAAAACAAAGCTATATAAATTAAATGAAAGTTAAATGCATTCTACAAAGCAAATTGAATTAAATGAAATTCAAACACATTCAAACAATGCTATTTGAATCAAATGACAGTAAAATACATTCTACAAAGCTAATTGAATCAATTGAAAGTCAAACACATTCAAACAAAGCTATTTGAATCAAATGAAAGTCAAATACATTCTACAAAGCTAATTGAATCAAATGAAAGTTAAACACATTCAAACAAATCTAATTGAATCAAATGAAAGTCAAACACATTCAAAAAAAGCTATTTTAATTAAATGAATGTCAAATACATTCTACAAAGCTAATTGAATCAAATGAAAGTCAAACACATTCAAACAAAGCTATTTGAAGAAAATGAAAGTCAAATACATTCTACAAAGCAAATTGAAACAAATGAAAGTCAAACACAGTCAAACAAAGTTATTTGACTCAAATGAAAGTCAAATACATTCTACAAAGCTAATTAAATCAAATGTAAGTCAAACACATTCAAACAAAGCTATTTGAATCAAATGAAAGTCAAAAACATTCAAACAAAGATTTTGAATCAAATGAAAGTCAAATACATTCAACAAAGCTAATTGAATCAAATGAAAGTCAAACACATTCAAATAAAGCTATGTGAATCAAATGAAAGTCAAATACATTCTATAAAGCTAATTGAATCAAATGAAAGTCAAACTCATTCAAACAAAGCTATTTGAATCAAAGGAGAGTCAAATAAATTCAAACAAAGCTAATTAAATCAAATAAAAGTAAAATACATTCTACAAGGCTAATTAAATCTAATGAAAGTCAAACACATTCAAACAAAGCCTTTTAAATCAAATGAAAGTCAAACACATTCAAACAAAGCTATTTTAATTAAATGAATGTCAAATACATTCTACAAAGCTAATTGAATCAAATGAAAGTCAAACACATTCAAACAAAGCTATTTGAAGAAAATGAAATTCAAATACATTCAACAAAGCAAATTGAAACAAATGAAAGTCAACCACAGTCAAACAAAGTTATTTGACTCAAATGAAAGTCTAATACATTCTATAAAGCTAATTGAATCAAATGAAAGTCAAACACATTCAAACAAAACTATTTGAATCAAATGAAAGTCAAACACATTCAAACAAAGATTTTGAATCAAATGAAAGTCAAATACATTCTACAAAGCTAATTGAATCAAATGAAAGTCAAACACATTCAAATAAAGCTATTTGAATCAAATGATAGTTAAATACATTCTACAAAGCTAATTGAATCAAATTAAAGTCAAACACATTCAAACAAAGCTATTTGAATCAAAGGAGAGTCAAATAAATTCAAACAAAGCTAATTAAATCAAATAAAAGTAAAATACATTCTACAAAGCTAATTGAATCAAATGAAAGTCAAACACATTCAAACAAAGCCTTTTAAATCAAATGAAAGTCAAACACATTCAAAAAAAGCTTTTTAATTTAAATGAAAGTCAAACACATTCAAACAAAGCTATATAAATATAATGAAAGTGAAATGCATTCTACAAAGAAAATTGAATTAAATGAAATTCAAACACATTCAAACAAAGTTATTTGAATCAAAGGACAGTAAAATAGATTCTACAAAGCTAATTGAATCAACTGAAAGTCAAACACATTCAAACAAAGCTATTTGAATCAAATGAAAGTCAAATACATTCTACAAAGCTAATTGAATCAAATGAAAGTCAAACACATTCAAACAAAGGTAATTGAATCAAATGAAAGTCAAACACATTCAAACAAAGCTATTTTAATTAAATGAATGTCAAATACATTCTACAAAGCTAATTGAATCAAATGAAAGTCAAACACATTCAAACAAAGCTATTTGAAGAAAATGAAAGTCAAATACATTCTACAAAGCAAATTGAAACAAATGAAAGTGAAACACAGTCAAACAAAGTTATTTGACTCAAATGAAAGTCAAATACATTCTAGAAAGCTAATTGAATCAAATGAAAGTCAAACACATTCAAACAAAGATTTCGAATCAAATAAAAGTCAAATACATTCTACAAAGCTAATTGAATCAAATGAAAGTCAAACACATTCAAATAAAGCTATATCAATAAAATGAAAGTCAAATACATTCTATAAAGCTAATTGAATCAAATGAAAGTCAAACACATTCAAACAAAGCTATTTGAATCAAAGGAGAGTCAAATAAATTCAAACAAAGCTAATTAAATCAAATAAAAGTAAAATACATTCTACAAAGCTAATTGAATCAAATGAAAGTCAAAAACATTCAAACAAAGCCTTTTAAATCAAATGAAAGTCAAACACATTCAAACAAAGCTATGAAAATCAAATGAAAGTGAAATGCATTCTACAAAGCAAATGTATCTAAATGAAATTCAAACACATTCAAACAAAGTTATTTGATTCAAATTAAAGTCAAATACATTCTACAAAGCTAATTGAATCAAATGCAAGTCAAACACATTCAAACAAAGCTGTTTGAATCAAATGAGAGTCAAATAAATTCAATCAAAGCTAATTAAATAAAATAAAAATAAAATACATTCTACAATGCTAATTGAATCAAATGAAAGTCAAACACATTCAAACAAAGTCTTTTAAATCAAATAAAAGTCAAACACATTCAAAAAAAGCTTTTTAATTTAAATGAAAGTCAAACACATTAAAACAAAGCTATATAAATTAAATGAAAGTTAAATGCATTCTACAAAGCAAATTGAATTAAATGAAATTCAAACACATTCAAACAATGCTATTTGAATCAAATGACAGTAAAATACATTCTACAAAGCTAATTGAATCAATTGAAAGTCAAACACATTCAAACAAAGCTATTTGAATCAAATGAAAGTCAAATACATTCTACAAAGCTAATTGAATCAAATGAAAGTTAAACACATTCAAACAAATCTAATTGAATCAAATGAAAGTCAAACACATTCAAAAAAAGCTATTTTAATTAAATGAATGTCAAATACATTCTACAAAGCTAATTGAATCAAATGAAAGTCAAACACATTCAAACAAAGCTATTTGAAGAAAATGAAAGTCAAATACATTCTACAAAGCAAATTGAAACAAATGAAAGTCAAACACAGTCAAACAAAGTTATTTGACTCAAATGAAAGTCAAATACATTCTACAAAGCTAATTAAATCAAATGTAAGTCAAACACATTCAAACAAAGCTATTTGAATCAAATGAAAGTCAAAAACATTCAAACAAAGATTTTGAATCAAATGAAAGTCAAATACATTCAACAAAGCTAATTGAATCAAATGAAAGTCAAACACATTCAAATAAAGCTATGTGAATCAAATGAAAGTCAAATACATTCTATAAAGCTAATTGAATCAAATGAAAGTCAAACTCATTCAAAACAAAGCTATTTGAATCAAAGGAGAGTCAAATAAATTCAAACAAAGCTAATTAAATCAAATAAAAGTAAAATACATTCTACAAGGCTAATTAAATCTAATGAAAGTCAAACACATTCAAACAAAGCCTTTTAAATCAAATGAAAGTCAAACACATTCAAAAAAAAGCTTTTTAATTTAAATGAAAGTCCAACACATTCAAACAAAGCTATATAAATCAAATGAAAGTGAAATGCATTCTACAAAGCAAATTGATCTAAATGAAATTCAAACACATTCAAACAAAGCTATTTGAATCAAATGACAGTAAAATACATTCTACAAAGCTAATTGAATCAATTGAAAGTCAAACACATTCAAACAAAGCTATTTGAATCAAATGAAAGTCAAATATATTCTACAAAGCTAATTGAATCAAATGAAAGTCAAACATATTCAAACAAAGCTATTTTAATTAAATGAATGTCAAATACATTCTACAAAGCTAATTGAATCAAATGAAAGTCAAACACATTCAAATAAAGCTATTTGAAGAAAATGAAAGTCAAATACATTCAACAAAGCAAATTGAAACAAATGAAAGTCAAACACAGTCAAACAAAGATATTTGATTCAAATGAAAGTCAAATACATTCTACAAAGCTAATTGAATCAAATGAAAGTCAAAACACATTCAAACAAAGCTATTTGAATCAAATGAGAGTCAAATAAATTCAATCAAAGCTAATTAAATAAACTAAAAATAAAATACATTCTACAAAGCAAATTGAATCAAATGAAAGTCAAACACATTCAAACAAAGTCTTTTAAATCAAATGAAAGTCAAACACATTCAAAAAAAGCTTTTTAATTTAAATGAAAGTCAAACACATTCAAACAAAGCTATATAAATCAAATGAAAGTGAAATGCATTCTACAAAGCAAATTGAATTAAATGAAATTCAAACACATTCAAACAATGCTATTTGAATCAAATGACAGTAAAATACATTCTACAAAGCTAATTGAATCAATTGAAAGTCAAACACATTCAAACAAAGCTATTTGAATCAAATGAAAGTCAAATACATTCTACAAAGCTAATTGAATCAAATGAAAGTTAAACACATTCAAACAAATCTAATTGAATCAAATGAAAGTCAAACACATTCAAACAAAGCTATTTTAATTAAATGAATGTCAAATACATTCTACAAAGCTAATTGAATCAAATGAAAGTCAAACACATTCAAACAAAGCTATTTGAAGAAAATGAAATTTAAATACATTCTACAAAGCAAATTGAAACAAATGAAAGTCAAACACAGTCAAACAAAGTTATTTGACTCAAATGAAAGTCAAATACATTCTACAAAGCTAATTAAATCAAATGAAAGTCAAACACATTCAAACAAAGCTATTTGAATCAAATGAAAGTCAAACACATTCAAACGAAGATTTTGAATCAAATGAAAGTCAAATACATTTAATAAAGCTAATTGAAGAAAATGAAAGTCAAATACATTCAACAAAGCAAATTGAAACAAATGAAAGTCAAACACAGTCAAACAAAGATATATGATTCAAATGAAAGTCAAATACATTCTACAAAGCTAATTGAATCAAATGAAAGTCAAACACATTCAAACAAAGCTATTTGAATCAAATGAGAGTCAAATAAATTCAATCAAAGCTAATTAAATAAACTAAAAATAAAATACATTCTACAAAGCAAATTGAATCAAATGAAAGTCAAACACATTCAAACAAAGTCTTTTAAATCAAATGTAAGTCAAACACATTCAAAAAAAAGCTTTTTAATTTAAATGAAAGTCAAACACATTCAAACAAAGCTATATAAATCAAATGAAAGTGAAATGCATTCTACAATGCAAATTGAATTAAATGAAATTCAAACACATTCAAACAAAGCTATTTGAATCAAATGACAGTAAAATACATTCTACAAAGCTAATTGAATCAATTGAAAGTCAAACACATTCAAACAAAGCTATTTGAATCTAATGAAAGTCAAATACATTCTACAAAGCTAATTGAATCAAATGAAAGTTAAACACATTCAAACAAATTTAATTGAATCAAATGAATGTCAAACACATTCAAACAAAGCTATTTTAATTAAATGAATGTCAAATACATTCTACAAAGCTAATTGAATCAAATGAAAGTCAAACACATTCAAACAAAGCTATTTGAAGAAAATGAAATTCAAATACATTCAACAAAGCAAATTGAAACAAATGAAAGTCAACCACAGTCAAACAAAGTTATTTGACTCAAATGAAAGTCTAATACATTCTATAAAGCTAATTGAATCAAATGAAAGTCAAACACATTCAAACAAAACTATTTGAATCAAATGAAAGTCAAACACATTCAAACAAAGATTTTGAATCAAATGAAAGTCAAATACATTCTACAAAGCTAATTGAATCAAATGAAAGTCAAACACATTCAAATAAAGCTATTTGAATCAAATGATAGTTAAATACATTCTACAAAGCTAATTGAATCAAATTAAAGTCAAACACATTCAAACAAAGCTATTTGAATCAAAGGAGAGTCAAATAAATTCAAACAAAGCTAATTAAATCAAATAAAAGTAAAATACATTCTACAAAGCTAATTGAATCAAATGAAAGTCAAACACATTCAAACAAAGCCTTTTAAATCAAATGAAAGTCAAACACATTCAAAAAAAGCTTTTTAATTTAAATGAAAGTCAAACACATTCAAACAAAGCTATATAAATATAATGAAAGTGAAATGCATTCTACAAAGAAAATTGAATTAAATGAAATTCAAACACATTCAAACAAAGTTATTTGAATCAAAGGACAGTAAAATAGATTCTACAAAGCTAATTGAATCAACTGAAAGTCAAACACATTCAAACAAAGCTATTTGAATCAAATGAAAGTCAAATACATTCTACAAAGCTAATTGAATCAAATGAAAGTCAAACACATTCAAACAAAGGTAATTGAATCAAATGAAAGTCAAACACATTCAAACAAAGCTATTTTAATTAAATGAATGTCAAATACATTCTACAAAGCTAATTGAATCAAATGAAAGTCAAACACATTCAAACAAAGCTATTTGAAGAAAATGAAAGTCAAATACATTCTACAAAGCAAATTGAAACAAATGAAAGTGAAACACAGTCAAACAAAGTTATTTGACTCAAATGAAAGTCAAATACATTCTAGAAAGCTAATTGAATCAAATGAAAGTCAAACACATTCAAACAAAGATTTCGAATCAAATAAAAGTCAAATACATTCTACAAAGCTAATTGAATCAAATGAAAGTCAAACACATTCAAATAAAGCTATATCAATAAAATGAAAGTCAAATACATTCTATAAAGCTAATTGAATCAAATGAAAGTCAAACACATTCAAACAAAGCTATTTGAATCAAAGGAGAGTCAAATAAATTCAAACAAAGCTAATTAAATCAAATAAAAGTAAAATACATTCTACAAAGCTAATTGAATCAAATGAAAGTCAAAAACATTCAAACAAAGCCTTTTAAATCAAATGAAAGTCAAACACATTCAAACAAAGCTATGAAAATCAAATGAAAGTGAAATGCATTCTACAAAGCAAATGTATCTAAATGAAATTCAAACACATTCAAAACAAAGTTATTTGATTCAAATTAAAGTCAAATACATTCTACAAAGCTAATTGAATCAAATGCAAGTCAAACACATTCAAACAAAGCTGTTTGAATCAAATGAGAGTCAAATAAATTCAATCAAAAGCTAATTAAATAAAATAAAAATAAAATACATTCTACAATGCTAATTGAATCAAATGAAAGTCAAACACATTCAAACAAAGTCTTTTAAATCAAATAAAAGTCAAACACATTCAAAAAAAGCTTTTTAATTTAAATGAAAGTCAAACACATTAAAACAAAGCTATATAAATTAAATGAAAGTTAAATGCATTCTACAAAGCAAATTGAATTAAATGAAATTCAAACACATTCAAACAATGCTATTTGAATCAAATGACAGTAAAATACATTCTACAAAGCTAATTGAATCAATTGAAAGTCAAACACATTCAAACAAAGCTATTTGAATCAAATGAAAGTCAAATACATTCTACAAAGCTAATTGAATCAAATGAAAGTTAAACACATTCAAACAAATCTAATTGAATCAAATGAAAGTCAAACACATTCAAAAAAAAGCTATTTTAATTAAATGAATGTCAAATACATTCTACAAAGCTAATTGAATCAAATGAAAGTCAAACACATTCAAACAAAGCTATTTGAAGAAAATGAAAGTCAAATACATTCTACAAAGCAAATTGAAACAAATGAAAGTCAAACACAGTCAAACAAAGTTATTTGACTCAAATGAAAGTCAAATACATTCTACAAAGCTAATTAAATCAAATGTAAGTCAAACACATTCAAACAAAGCTATTTGAATCAAATGAAAGTCAAAAACATTCAAACAAAGATTTTGAATCAAATGAAAGTCAAATACATTCAACAAAGCTAATTGAATCAAATGAAAGTCAAACACATTCAAATAAAGCTATGTGAATCAAATGAAAGTCAAATACATTCTATAAAAGCTAATTGAATCAAATGAAAGTCAAACTCATTCAAACAAAGCTATTTGAATCAAAGGAGAGTCAAATAAATTCAAACAAAAGCTAATTAAATCAAATAAAAGTAAAATACATTCTACAAGGCTAATTAAATCTAATGAAAGTCAAACACATTCAAACAAAGCCTTTTAAATCAAATGAAAGTCAAACACATTCAAACAAAAGCTATTTTAATTAAATGAATGTCAAATACATTCTACAAAGCTAATTGAATCAAATGAAAGTCAAACACATTCAAACAAAGCTATTTGAAGAAAATGAAATTCAAATACATTCAACAAAGCAAATTGAAACAAATGAAAGTCAACCACAGTCAAACAAAGTTATTTGACTCAAATGAAAGTCTAATACATTCTATAAAGCTAATTGAAATCAAATGAAAGTCAAACACATTCAAACAAAACTATTTGAATCAAATGAAAGTCAAACACATTCAAACAAAGATTTTTGAATCAAATGAAAGTCAAATACATTCTACAAAGCTAATTGAATCAAATGAAAGTCAAACACATTCAAAATAAAGCTATTTGAATCAAATGATAGTTAAATACATTCTACAAAGCTAATTGAATCAAATTAAAGTCAAACACATTCAAACAAAGCTATTTGAATCAAAGGAGAGTCAAATAAATTCAAACAAAGCTAATTAAATCAAATAAAAGTAAAATACATTCTACAAAGCTAATTGAATCAAATGAAAGTCAAACACATTCAAACAAAGCCTTTTAAATCAAATGAAAGTCAAACACATTCAAAAAAAGCTTTTTAATTTAAATGAAAGTCAAACACATTCAAACAAAGCTATATAAATATAATGAAAGTGAAATGCATTCTACAAAGAAAATTGAATTAAATGAAATTCAAACACATTCAAACAAAGTTATTTGAATCAAAGGACAGTAAAATAGATTCTACAAAGCTAATTGAATCAACTGAAAGTCAAACACATTCAAACAAAGCTATTTGAATCAAATGAAAGTCAAATACATTCTACAAAGCTAATTGAATCAAATGAAAGTCAAACACATTCAAACAAAGGTAATTGAATCAAATGAAAGTCAAACACATTCAAACAAAGCTATTTTAATTAAATGAATGTCAAATACATTCTACAAAGCTAATTGAATCAAATGAAAGTCAAACACATTCAAACAAAGCTATTTGAAGAAAATGAAAGTCAAATACATTCTACAAAGCAAATTGAAACAAATGAAAGTGAAACACAGTCAAACAAAGTTATTTGACTCAAATGAAAGTCAAATACATTCTAGAAAGCTAATTGAATCAAATGAAAGTCAAACACATTCAAACAAAGATTTCGAATCAAATAAAAGTCAAATACATTCTACAAAGCTAATTGAATCAAATGAAAGTCAAACACATTCAAATAAAGCTATATCAATAAAATGAAAGTCAAATACATTCTATAAAGCTAATTGAATCAAATGAAAGTCAAACACATTCAAACAAAGCTATTTGAATCAAAGGAGAGTCAAATAAATTCAAACAAAGCTAATTAAATCAAATAAAAGTAAAATACATTCTACAAAGCTAATTGAATCAAATGAAAGTCAAAAACATTCAAACAAAGCCTTTTAAATCAAATGAAAGTCAAACACATTCAAACAAAGCTATGAAAATCAAATGAAAGTGAAATGCATTCTACAAAGCAAATGTATCTAAATGAAATTCAAACACATTCAAACAAAGTTATTTGATTCAAATTAAAGTCAAATACATTCTACAAAGCTAATTGAATCAAATGCAAGTCAAACACATTCAAACAAAGCTGTTTGAATCAAATGAGAGTCAAATAAATTCAATCAAAGCTAATTAAATAAAATAAAAATAAAATACATTCTACAATGCTAATTGAATCAAATGAAAGTCAAACACATTCAAACAAAGTCTTTTAAATCAAATAAAAGTCAAACACATTCAAAAAAAGCTTTTTAATTTAAATGAAAGTCAAACACATTAAAACAAAGCTATATAAAATTAAATGAAAGTTAAATGCATTCTACAAAGCAAATTGAATTAAATGAAATTCAAACACATTCAAACAATGCTATTTGAATCAAATGACAGTAAAATACATTCTACAAAAGCTAATTGAATCAATTGAAAGTCAAACACATTCAAACAAAGCTATTTGAATCAAATGAAAAGTCAAATACATTCTACAAAGCTAATTGAATCAAATGAAAGTTAAACACATTCAAACAAAATCTAATTGAATCAAATGAAAGTCAAACACATTCAAAAAAAAGCTATTTTAATTAAAATGAATGTCAAAATACATTCTACAAAGCTAATTGAATCAAATGAAAGTCAAACACATTCAAACAAAGCTATTTTGAAGAAAATGAAAGTCAAATATACATTCTACAAAGCAAATTGAAACAAATGAAAGTCAAACACAGTCAAACAAAGTTATTTGACTCAAATGAAAGTCAAATACATTCTACAAAAGCTAATTAAATCAAATGTAAGTCAAACACATTCAAACAAAGCTATTTGAATCAAATGAAAGTCAAAAACATTCAAACAAAGATTTTGAATCAAATGAAAGTCAAATACATTCAACAAAGCTAATTGAATCAAAATGAAAGTCAAACACATTCAAATAAAGCTATGTGAATCAAATGAAAGTCAAAATACATTCTATAAAGCTAATTGAATCAAATGAAAGTCAAACTCATTCAAAAAAGCTATTTGAATCAAAGGAGAGTCAAATAAATTCAAACAAAGCTAATTAAATCAAATAAAAGTAAAATACATTCTACAAAGCTAATTAAATCAATGAAAGTCAAACATTCAAACAAAGCCTTTTAAATCAAATGAAAGTCAAACACATTCAAAAAAAGCTTTTTAATTTAAATGAAAGTCAACACATTCAAACAAAGCTATATAAATCAAATGAAAGTGAAATGCATTCTACAAAGCAAATTGATCTAAATGAAATTCAAACACATTCAAACAAAGCTATTTGAATCAAATGACAGTAAAATACATTCTACAAAGCTAATTGAATCAATTGAAAGTCAAACACATTCAAACAAAGCTATTTGAATCAAATGAAAGTCAAATACATTCTAAAAGCTAATTGAATCAAATGAAAGTCAAACACATTCAAACAAAGCTATTTTAATTAAATGAATGTCAAATACATTCTACAAAGCTAATTGAATCAAATGAAAGTCAAACACATTCAAATAAAGCTATTTGAAGAAAATGAAAGTCAAATACATTCAACAAAGCAAATTGAAACAAATGAAAGTCAAACACAGTCAAACAAGTATTTGATTCAAATGAAAGTCAAATACATTCTACAAAGCTAATTGAATCAAATGAAAGTCAAACACATTCAAACAAAGCTATTTGAATCAAATGAGAGTCAAATAAATTCAATCAAAGCTAATTAAATAAATAAAAATAAAATACATTCTACAAAGCAAATTGAATCAAATGAAAGTCAAACACATTCAAACAAAGTCTTTTAAATCAAATGAAAGTCAAACACATTCAAAAAAGCTTTTTAATTTAAATGAAAGTCAAACACATTCAAACAAAGCTATATAAATCAAATGAAAGTGAAATGCATTCTACAAAGCAAATTGAATTAAATGAAATTCAAACACATTCAAACAATGCTATTTGAATCAAATGACAGTAAAATACATTCTACAAAGCTAATTGAATCAATTGAAAGTCAAACACATTCAAACAAAGCTATTTGAATCAAATGAAAGTCAAATACATTCTACAAAGCTAATTGAATCAAATGAAAGTCAAACACATTCAAACACTAATTGAATCAAATGAAAGTCAAACACATTCAAACAAAGCTATTTTAATTAAATGAATGTCAAATACATTCTACAAAGCTAATTGAATCAAATGAAAGTCAAACACATTCAAACAAAGCTATTTGAAGAAAATGAAAGTCAAATACATTCTACAAAGCAAATTGAAACAAATGAAAGTCAAACACAGTCAAACAAAGTTATTTGACTCAAATGAAAGTCAAATACATTCTACAAAGCTAATTAAATCAAATGAAAGTCAAACACATTCAAACAAAGCTATTTGAATCAAATGAAAGTCAAACACATTCAAACAAGATTTTGAATCAAATGAAAGTCAAACATTCAAACACATTCAAATAAAGCTATTGAATCAAATGAAAGTCAAATACATTCTATAAAGCTAATTGAATCAAATGAAAGTCAAACACATTCAAACAAAGCTATTTGAATCAAAGGAGAGTCAAATAAATTCAAACAAAGCTAATTAAATCAAATAAAAGTAAAATACATTCTACAAAGCTAATTAAATCAATGAAAGTCAAACACATTCAAACAAAGCCTTTTAAATCAAATGAAAGTCAAACACATTCAAAAAAAGCTTTTTAATTTAAATGAAAGTCAAACACATTCAAACAAAGCTATATAAATCAAATGAAAGTGAAATGCATTCTACAAAGCAAATTGATCTAAATGAAATTCAAACACATTCAAACAAAGCTATTTGAATCAAATGACAGTAAAAATACATTCTACAAAGCTAATTGAATCAATTGAAAGTCAAACACATTCAAACAAAGCTATTTA